>NW_006408526.1:7050773-7070443 GCF_000296735.1 Chrysochloris asiatica
TGAAAAGCTTTTAGCTGATGTGGCTTTTCCTAATGGTGAGACTTATTGTTGATGTAAAAAGCAACTATTATAACTTTACATGATTAAATTTAGTGTGGGAGTGTCTAAATGTAATTTTAATTTTTACTATGATTATTGAAAAATTCTACTAAAAACTTCTATAATAAAATCAAGAAAAATAAAAAATAAACTATTCATAAAAGTAAAAAACAGAAACTGCAAGGCCCTTGCATTAGGTTCCCCTTGGGGCTTTGCCAACCAAGGAGACACTCATTGTCGCTTTGCTAAACAATGAGAATTTCATGCTTAGGATCTCTTGCTGTTTCGTTCCTTGATGGCATGGCTTCCAACACAAGCAGAATTAAAATACCATACATTTGTCTTCTCCAGAGTCAGAGTGCACTATTTGATTGAGAACAGTAAAGAAGGGCACAGCAGTCAATCATTGACACTGGAGAGTCAATCAGAGCAGTATTCATAAACTATTGTGATTTTTATTTTTTTTAAAACTTTTTATCATGAATTGAATGAAGGTTTACAGAGCAGCTCATCGCTTTTACATTCAACAAACCATGCACTTTGCTTCACTACATAGTTGCAATCCCCTCCATGTGGCAACAGTTCACTGCATTCACTTTAATTATTGCATTTCTCCCTGTGTCTCTTGCTACCTTCATCATTCCTATGCTAACCTCCCTCATGTTTTATATTGCCTGTCCTGTCACCCATGTAAGCATGTGTCTACCCTGTAGTCCATGAAAAATTTTCCCTCCCCACCCCCTGTAACCACATAGATCGTTTCTTTTATTAAGAAAACTTTTTTTTTTAAATGTTTTTACAACGTTGATCTCACAATGTTTGTCCTTTTGTGACTGATTAATTTCACTCAGCATACTGTCCTCCAGATTCAGCCATGTTGTGGAATGTTTCACAGATTCATCATTATTCTTCAACCTTTTGCAACATTGCATTGTGTGTATGTACCAAAGTTTGTGTAACCATTCCTCTGTTGATGGACACTTAGGCTTCCTCTATCTTTTTTATATGTTTCTTGTAAATAGCATACTGAAGGATCCTGATTTCTTATTTATTATGCTCTTTATATCCCTTACTGGTACATTGAATCCATTAACATTCAGTGAGATGATTGTTGTCATTTTTCTGTGTGTGTGTGGTTTTTTGTTTGTTTGTTTTTGTTTTTGTGATGTTGCTGGATTCTTTGTTCCACATAATTTTCTATGCTGAGCTCATTTTGTTTGTGGGTTTTCTCATCATTTTCATTTCTGATGTGATCATATTTACTAAATCTTAATGACTTTCCTCTTTTTAAAAAATTTTGATGTGAAGGTGTATTTTTTTATTTGTGGTTACCCTGTAATTTATTATTTTTTCCCCTGCTTAAAGCAGTTTTTTTATCTTTAAATCTACTTGACTTTCTTGCCATTTGGAAGTTCTGTATCTACACTATGACTTTATTGTACATTGATATCTCTGGTTCCCTATATTCAGTCTTATAAGTTTGTTTTACTCTAAATACTTCTATGCCTGGATTGAATTCTGAACAAATAATCTATAAAACTGTACTATATGAAACAAATTGGGGCATCAGGACTGGAAGAAGCCTAATTAACAACATGTGATATGATTATGACATCACCATGCTTAAAGTGAAGAGGATTTAAAGTACTTATGGAAAGTAAAATACCACAACCTATATGAAAACTTTCAGTACTACACCAATAAGCAAGTTCATGGTAAATGGAGAAAAAAAGGAAGTTGTCAAGTATTCATTCTACTTGGATCAACAATCAACACACTTAGGAACTGTGGTCAAGAAACCTGCATTAGGCAGATATGTTGCAAAAGACCTTTTTAAAGTTTAAAAGCAAAGAGCACTTTAATACCTTAGGTGTGCTTGAGCCAAGCTCTGGTCTTTTCAGTCATCTAGTATGCACGTGAAAGCTGTACAATGACAAAGTAAGATAGAAGAAGAATTGATGTATGTACATTGTAGTCTTTGCAAAGAATACTGACTGCATTATGGATTGCCAAAAGAATGAACAAATCGGTTTTAGAAGAAGTAAAACCAAAATTCTCTTTAGAAATGAAGATAGTAAAACTTCATCTTGCGTACTTTGAACACATCATCAGGAATAATCAATCTCTAGAACAGGAAACTGATAAAGCCGGCAGTCAGAGAATATGAGAGAAATCCATAATAAGATGAATTGGTACTATACCACAACAATAAGCTCAAACATATCCAACATCCTAAAGATGGGGCACGCCAGGGACCAGCTCTTTCTGCTAAACAGAAAGGCATCACAGTAGGAGCCAACTCAGGGAACTAACAACACCATGTGGGGATCATACAATGGCCATTCTAGTAAGTAATAGTATTCCTAAATCATCTGACCTCTCTTTTATATTCACATCAGCAAATGATTTTTTAAAAATCTGTCAGCCTCTCATTTCATTTATATTGTTTGTACACCATTTATGAAACATTCATCACATTTTTTAAAATGAACAATGTTCTTCAATTTTTTTAGAACGTTTGTAAGTTTTATAATGAAAGTTTATACTTTAATTTTCACAAAGCAATTTAATTTCAGTGTTTCAGTGTTCTCAAGGCAACTTATAATTAACAAAAGGTTTTAATATTTTCTTTAAGAATTTATCGTAGAAGCTCACCTGCTGTGAAAAGATTTTGAACATTGCAACTGTGAAAGTCATCATAAAATTAAATTTCTAATTAAACATTTCAGTCTCTGAAAATTATCCCCATAAGGTATATTAATGATCATTAAAAGTGTATTCCTTGGATTAGAAATGATAGGTTGGTATTTTCTCTAGATTATATTTCTGATATGCTTAAACCACATTTACGAATCAGTTAGGCTGGGTCATTAATTAAAGCTAACCAGTAGGTGAAGAGGTTTGGGATTTGGCACTAGAAATAATTATTGAGTAAATTGGCATAGAATTATTGTTCAAAGAAGGATTTCAGCATGAAAGACAAGTTTGAAATCTAAGAACTACTGAAAGTCTCTCATCATAGCCAGAAAAACAATGCAAATAGAATCATCTAACACCATGAAACTAGACTTACATATCACAGAGTATTATATGTAGGAGCTTCACATTTGGTGATCCTTAAAATATCTTGACAAGAAGGAAGAACTAGACCTTCTAAAAGGTATAACAAAATATAATTTAGAAGAAGACTACAGTAAGTATTCAGTCTAAGAATATCTGATTTATAGACAACTCAGTGTTAACAATGGTCTGCTATAAAGCCAGTTGTATTAAGAATCTGAGTAAAATAAAATGATTTATAATAACAAATGCATCCAATATTTCTGACTAATGAAACTACTGTATGCTTTAAGTGCTTAATTGGCTTGAAGAAGGCAAACATTGTCAATCTTTTTAAGTTTGAATCATGTTGCCACTAGACTCCTGGTTGCTACGAGGTCAGCAGTTCAAACCCACCAATAGCTACTTGGAAACTTTATACAGGGTCACTATGAGTTGGAATCTTAACAACAACAACAATATTGCCGTTAACATTATGTGTGGCTTTGTATTTGGCTTCCAGTTTCCTCTTATTTACCCTTGTAATCATGCCTTCAAAACATAAATGTGGTACAAGTGTTGGAGATCAGTGAGTGGCTGGTGAGTTTGAGTGATTGCCCTTTCATTTAGTAGTCCAGTGCTTATCCTAAAACACTACGTCAGGATTCCATAATAAGTGTTATAGCTTAAAAAAAAAACAACAACATGAAACATAAAAATAAAAAGATGAAACCCTCATTAGTGGTTTCATCTGAAAAGATAAAGAACACTGAGTCCAGACTTTAAGACGTCAATTAAAACAAAGACTAAACATTGCTACAGAAACGACGGAAGGATTCCTGGTGGCACAGGAATCTTAACTACCAACTGAAAGGTCAGCAGTAGCTCAAACCCTTCGCCAGGTGCTACATTGGAGAAAACAATGGTGGTCCACTTCTGTAAAGATAAAACTGACCCATAGGGTTTCCAAGTCTATAAGTCTTCATGAAAACAGACAAATTGGTGACCTTTTGGTTAGCACTAAACCACTGTACCAGCAGGGTAGTTGTTGTTGTTGTTAAGTGTCGTTGAATTGGTTCTGACTCATAGCAATTCTGTATAGGGTTTTCAAGGAGCAGCTGGTGAGCTTGAGCCTCCAACTTTATGGTTCAAACTGACATTGCTCCACAGCTCCACACCAGCACCACCAGGGTTACAGCCTTGAAAACCCTATTGGACAGTTCTACTCTACCTGTAGAGTCACTATAACTTGGAATTGACTCAATGGGACACAATAATAACAGAGAGGATGGAGAAGATATAGAAAATAAGCTAATGTATGACTAAATTCTTTTAGGAGAACAAATGAAGAAATCTCCCTGAAAAAGAAAGTGTTGAACTGGCAACTTAAAAAAAGGAAACAGTCCTATGGGCATCCAGTCATGAAATGCAGTCACTCAGAAAAGAAGAAACTCAGACTGAATGCAAAATATCAGCAAAGTAATTTCAATGTTATAAGAGAGTAGATAAATATATACATACAGTTATTAATGAAAATAATAGCAAACTCCTAATGTGATACCCAGTCATCTTTCAGTTATAAAAAATAGATAAAAGTTAGTCAACCGTATAAGAATACAGAATTATCATATGTATTATATACACACACACACAACCCCTTGTCTCTGGGTTAAATGGGATCTGTTCTAAGTCTTTCTTTAAGTTGAATTTGTAGGTAAGTCAGAACAGATACATACATTTCTCATTCAGCCTTCCTTTAGTGAAAGAAAAGGATGGGGACTTTTCCATGATTAAAAGTTGCTCATGCAATGAGTCATGATGATTGTGATGAAGAATTTGTTGTAGGAGGGGTTGATTCAATCATTTCAAAGTAAGAAAAAATGTATTTAACATTGAAAGGCCAGAACAAGTTGTCCATAGGTCACATATTTGTTCATAACCTAGGCACTATAGGTAGCCCCTGACTTACAACGGGAACTCTGCCATGAATTGGTTCTGATATAAATCAAATACATCTCCCTTTTTTTTTTTTTTTCTGATTTTCATTAAATCCACTTCTTACTTTTTGACACTGTTGGATTTCAAATTCTGGGCCATCATGTGAAAAATGATATATGAAAATGGAGGCTTTTCATATCAGATCATAAAATAGAATATAACTATATCATTAATAACTGCCAAATTTCATCACTATATAACTGTCATTGCATAACTACATAACTGCCAAGTTTCATCATTAAGTAACTGCCAAACCCACTGAGAATCACAGCTGAGCCAAATTAATACATAACATTAACCAACCCAAGCAACTAATTTCAGGCAATTAGTTCCTAGAGTTATGTAAGGCATTTAATTGATATTTAAATTATTTATTTTTGCCTCAATTTCATCACCTACAATATAAGGCAGAATAATCCCACCCTCATGGTTGCTTTAAAAGTTAAGTGAGATGGTGCCTGTAAATAATTTAGCATAATGCCTGGCATATTGTAATTATACTACAAGTAAATGCTATTTATTATTATTATTATTATTATTAGCTCTAGTTTACTGAGTTCCTATAATGTGTGGTGCTGTGGTTTAATGCACCAGACTGCAAAGCCATTTGAACTGCAAGGTTGGTGGTTCAAGATCAACAGCTGTGGGTCGAAACTGACTGACGGTACTTAACAACAATATAATGTACTTGTAGTCCTGGTGTGGTGCCACAGGATAAGCATTCTACCTCAAGGTCAGTTTGAACCACAAGACTGGTGGATCTAATTCACCATCTGCTCCTGGGAAATACTATACAAGGTTGCTATGAGTCAGAATCGACTCTACGTGATGTACTTGTTGTTATTCAGTGCCTCCTATTGGCTATATTTACATACAGGTGAACACTTAATTTTATGTTGTTTTGACAATTATTTTTAAGGACATGTATCATCTCTTCCATGAGAAAGATAAAAACAGGAACAACTCATACATCAAGCTGGAAGAACAGAAGAAAAAAATCAAGCCTAGATTTACAATATTGATGGATTCTAGGGGCATAATATTGAATGATGCAGAAAACATCAAAAGAAGATGGAAGGAAATGAAGGTGGAAGAAATTCAGAGTCCTTGTACAAAAAAGAAATGGTCAATGTTCAGCCATTTCAAGAGAAAAATATATGATTAAGAACCAATGATACTGCTTGACTAATTGTGACTGTTACAACAGTAAAGGTTAAAATTCTGTAATAAAAAAGGGGGGAGTAGTTAATCTTACAATCCAGGAACAGAGGACCCTAGGACCATCAAGATAGAAAAGCATGAGCAGAATGTGGGACCCTATCCAGAGAAACAGTAGCAACAGATATAGAAACTGAGATGAGGACATGGAGAAATAGAGCAGCTGAGGACTCCAGACTCAGGGAAAGAGAAAGGCTGTGTGTTGGTGGTCAGGAGATGGGCTTGCAGAATGTGCTCTTTGGTTGTTTAAATGATTGTATATTCCTGGATGTTTTTGTGTACACCTCCCCCCCCAAACAAAACAAAACAAAACAAAAAACAGGGAATAGAAGCAAATACTGTTGAATGATGATGCACAGAGGAGATTGTAATCATAGTGTAAAACCAATGTTCTCCTATGTGAACTATCACTCAATTTACAATAAAAAGTTAAAAAAAAAAAAAAAAGAAGAAGAACCAGTGATACCAAATAAGATGTACAAGGTGTATGGAAGGCATTTTTAAAGAGCAAGGCAGTAGGAATTGAATAAATAAAAACTGAAACCTTTCAACAAAATGATGCAGCACTGGAAGCACTCACTCATTTATGCCAAGAATATTGGGAGTCCACTAACTACCTGACCAAATGACTGGATGATATTAATATTTGTGCCCATTAGAAAGAGAGGTGACCCAATGGAATGCAGAAATCATTGGACAGTGTCGTTAATATAGCATACAAGTAAATTTTTGCTAAAGATCATTTAAAATAACTGTAACTATACATTGACAGAGAACTGCCAGAGGTTCAAGTCAGATTTAGAAGAGGATGTGGTATGAAAGATATCATTGCTGTTGTCAGATGCATCTTGGCTGAAAGCAGAAAATACCAGAAAGATGTTTATCTGTGCTTTATTGACTATGCAAAGGCTTTCAATTATGTGAATCATAACAAACTGTGGACAACATTGCAGAGAATATGAGTATTCTGGAATACTTAGTTGTGCTCAGGAGGAATCTGCACATAGACCAAGCAGCTGTTGTTCGAATAGAATAAGGGAACACCAAATGGCTTAAAATTAAGAAAGGTGTGTGTCAGTGTTTTGTTCTTTCACCATACTTATTCAACCTGTATGCTGAGCAAATAATCTGAGGATCTGGATTATATGAAGAAAAATTTGGCATCAGGATTCAAGGAAGACTCATTAACAACCTGTGATATGCAGATAGTACAACTTTGCTTGCTGAAAGTGAAGAGGACTTAAAATACTTACTAATGAAGAGGCTTGAACCATTGACCTTGTGGTTAGTAGTCCAGTATTTATCCTACAACCCCATGTCAGGCCTCCCGTGTGGTTCAAACCAACCTTGGGGTCCAGTACATTATCCTGCAGTACCACACCAGGACTGATACTGTGCTTTGAAAAATAACTAAGATTACATCTGTATCTGTATCTATATCTATATCTATATCTATCTATCTGTCTGTATGTATGTTGTTGTTTTTAAGTACTGTGGAGTCGGTTCGACTCATAGCGACCCTGCACAGGGTTTCCGAGGCTGTAAATCTTTACGGGAGCAGAACACCTCATCTTTCTCCCGCGGAACCGCTGGTAGTTTCGAACTGCTGACCTTGCGATTCGCAGCCCGATTCGTAACCACTACGCTACCAGATATATATATATATATATATAGTTGGAATCCTGGTGTAGCACGTTAGGATAAACACTCGACCTCAAGGTCAGTTTGAAACACAAGGTCAGTTCAGTGGTTCAAACTCACCAGCCGCTCCTTGGAAATCCTATACAGTGTTGCTATGAATCAGAACTGACTCTACAGTACTTAACAATAACAACATATGTTGTTATTGTTAAGTACCATGGAGTCGGTTCCGACTCATAGTGACCCTGTACAGTGTTTCCGAGGCTGTAAATCTATATAGTTAAAACTTTATAGCTATATAACTATAGCTATAGAGTTATAATTGTATATATACTTAGTTAGTTTTCAATATACTACATTAATATTTTAGATGTTCGTTTTATCCTCACATATAACATACCTTTCAAAGTATTTTGCAAAATAAATTTTGCAAAGTAAATTGCAAAAAGAAAAAATAATCAATTTAGTTCTCTACAATTTACTAAAGAAATACAATTTGGTAGCAATAACTTACTTTTGTTACTTTATTTTTTATAAGGAAAGAGCATTGATTTTTAATGTAAATAATAGAAAATAAATAACATGTCTTGATATTTTGAGGAGTTTTAAAGTATGTCCTCTTTGTCATTACAGAAAGTGTGGACTACGGGCCAGTGTTTGTACAAGAACCAGATGATATCATTTTCCCAACTGATTCTGATGAAAAGAAAGTAGCACTTAATTGTGAAGTTCGTGCCAACCCAGTTCCCAATTACAGGTAAAAATTCATTATTAAAAATTTTTCTTAAGCCTGAAAAAATTCCCTTGAATAAGATTCTGACACTCAGGGAGTATTATAAAGACTCAAGTAATATTTGTCTTTTGATTTTTCCTAAGATGGCTTCGAAATGGAACAGAAATAGACTTAGAAAGTGATTATCGCTACAGTTTGATAGACGGCACCTTCATTATAAGCAATCCAAATGAAGCAAAGGATTCTGGTCATTATCAGTGTTTAGCAGCCAATACTTTTGGAAGTATTCTGAGTAGAGAAGCCATCCTTCAGTTTGCCTGTGAGTAAAGCATATGATTTTTCCATATATACAAAAAATGTTACACATATATATGCATAGCTAATATGCATACTTTAAAACTTAGTTAGGCAAAAGGTTAAGACACACATTTTAAACTGTGCAATCCTTAGTTAAGGATTTCAATTATGCACACAATGGTCTTCTTCTTGGGGTATTCGGAAAGTCCTTGAAATGTTTGGTGTCTGCTCAATAAACCTAGTCTTGCAAGTTAAAACTCTGTTTGTGAAAGCATATAAAGTGTTAGATTTTAAATATCTTTAGAAAATAATTTTAAAAAGAGAGAGAGCGATGAATTTCCTGAGTCTCCATGTCTGCTTTTTAAAATATCTGCTTTCATTCTTCAAATGTTTACTACAGTCATCATTTGCTACACAATTCTCAAGACATAAAATATAATATTCTAAAATTTTTGTTATTAGTCTGTTAACCAAAGGGGAAAAAATCCAAAAATTGATTTTTTTTTTTTTAATGTGGGGTTTCACCAAATTTAGGATAGGTTATTATGTGAAAGGAGTCGTGATGCAGCACTGTAGGATAAGCACTGGACCACAAGGTCGCTTTGAACCACAAGGTCAGTGGTTCAGATTCACTAATCACTTCTTGGAAACCCTATAAAGGGTTGCTATGAGTTGGAAATGACTGGGTGGCATTTAACAACACAAAAACTATGTAAAAAAGCAACTCCTAGTGTTGTTTCATAGGTATTACTATATTACTACATAAATTTAAATGATTGAGGATTGCAATCTCTAAAATATGGATAGGAGGGCCAGGCATATTTGTGTTAATAATTAATATGTAACTCTATTGGCAATATAATTTATCATAATGTGATTTTTAGCTAAAACTATGCCCTGAAGAACATAATAATTGATTGTTCTCTAATCCTCCTCGCGTCATTCTATTTAACTCTGAATTCAGGCATTCTATTATAGAAGAAGAAAAAGAAAGAATAAAGTAATTATAATGGGTACAATCTAAAGAACACTGAGCTGGCTCCTAGTAGTATCTAAATAGTATTATAAAAGCAGATTTAGCCACAGAAATTATAAAGGCACATTTACAAAGCTCAAATATGCTATGAAGGTTAAATAGACTTCTTTACTCCAGAAAACACTATATTGTGTAATGTAGGATCTAATATATTTCATTATGCACATTAATAAGGTACTGTGATAATGCAAAGTAAATAAACCTCCTAATCAATTCTCTGGAGTCCTGGTGTGGCACAGAAGGATAAGCACTAGACCGCAAGGTCGATTTCAACTGAGAGGTGATGGTTCAAATCCACCAGTCATTCCTCAGAAACCCTATACAGGGTGAATATGAGTTGGAACTGACTCAACACTGAACAACAACAGTAAGTTATTTAGTCCTGATGCTGGAGGATAAGCACTGGACTGCTAACCACAAGGTCAGCAATTCAAATCCACAAGCTGCTCCTTGGAAACCCTTTGCAGGGTCACTAGGTGTTGGAATCTACTCTAGGGGAAGTGATGGTTGGGGGCACTAAACAACAATGGGTTATTTGGTTTAAGGCTGTATGATTCGCACCAGACTGCTAACTGCAAGATGGGAGTTTTAAACCTACCAGCATTCCTCAGAAACCCATGCAGGGCTGCTATGCGTTGGAACTGACTCAGGCGCTTAACAAGAGCAACTACATGAGAAGTTAGAAACAGCAATTTGGATGCAGTCACAGTGCATTTCATCTCATTGTGCAAGTGTAGCAAACAAATCCATTTACCTAATGCTTCTTAATGAAGTTTTTAAGTGTTTAAGAGGTATTGGATATTTTTATAAATCTGGAGTAGTCATAGTGTGGTGCTGCAAGATAAGTACTGGACTGCCAACTGCAAGATTGGCAGTTCAAACCCACCAGCCGCTCCTAGGAAACTCTATACAGGGGTGCTATGACTTGGAACTGACTTAAAGACACTTAACAATAATGTATCTGGAACTCTGGGGTTTATAGTAATTTTAGTGTGTAATTATTTTTCTTATTATCATATTTTATTTTTTAATACCGTATTTTTACACAGTAATTCATACAATAGAAGGATTTTTTTTGCCAACATTTCCGCTCCAAGCAGCAGACATTTTCATAAGCCTGCTATTTTACTTTTTTTCCCCTCTTAGTAACATATAAAACAATTAGCATACCATGCTTAGGAAAATATCTGGGATGGGAGTTGGCAAAGAATGTAGAATGTGCACGCCATTTGCATAAAATTGCAGTAAACATTTTCCTCATCATTTTCTTTTTTTTAAATTTGACTAACTATGTGAAGGTATGTACAGTAAATATAAATATAGAAACAAATAAATGCAGTATTATGAAAAAAAAATTCATGATAAGTAGTTAAGATACTATAATCCATAATATTTCAGTTATCGCTGAGATATGAATATTTCTTTGGAACTCCGAGTGCTTAAAGGAAAAAGAAAACACAAAGGTTTAAGAAGTCCCCATTCCTCAACGGAAGGAAACCTTTTCTTGACATTTAATTCTCATAGAAATTTATCAACTGTGATTTTATATAGAGAAAGATCTTAAAAGCATCCCTATATACATTGAGTAGTAAGTTTATAAAACCATTACAACTCTTTAAATATACCTAGAATTTTATTTATATCCTCATTCATTTATAAATCTTTCTTTTAATTTTATTTTGAGAAGCTAATGGATTTGAGCAGCTATTACACACTTGTTTATCTTCCCGTTTTTTAACCTATCCCTTACATGTCTAATGTTGACCCATGAAAATTTTTGAAGTTCTCCCTATATGAGTGAGTATAAATATGCCTCTGCCTAGTTATTATCAATACAGCTAATGAGTTGATTCCTACTCATAGCTATCCTATAGGACAGAGCAGGACTGCCCATGGGTTTTCCAAGTTCATTATTTTAACAGAATTAGACTACCACATCTTTCTTCTGTGGAACAGCTGGTAGATTCAAACTACTGACCTTTAGATTAGCAGCTGAGCCTTATCTATTGCACCAACCTTTCTCCTTGTACCTCATAAGAATACAGTAAACATAGTTGAGGCAGAGAAGTGATGTTTGCAAACTCTTATGTTTGAAAAAGAAGATATAAAGACAAAGCTATAATGTGATTGTTAATAATGATTGTTACTGGTTATCAAAAAGATTATTTTAGGTGAAGTTAATTTGAAACTTGTTGTTAAGTAGCCCAGGTGACAGAATGGGCTCAGCATTGGCTTGCTAACCACAAGGTCAGTAGTTCAAACCTACCAGCAGAAAGTTGCTCCCACAAATACTATAGCTTTGGAAACCTTATAGAGCAGTTATAGTCTGCTCTTTAATATTGCTGAGTCTAAATCAAGTTGACAGCAGTGGGTTTGGATTTATTTTTGTGTGGGGAGGAGAACGGAATTGATTTTCATAACTTATGTTCGTCATGAGGAAAAATTTCTCACCTAGTATAGTGATTTCAGTGACAAGAACAAATTCACCATGTAGAACTTAGTCACTCTATTTGCTTATTATGAGGCTGATAAGAATTTGGAATTGATAATGTGAGACTGCATACTTCTAACATATCCTTCAGCAATCCAAAATTTAAAGCAATCTCTCCAAGTTTGGATTTCTAGAAATAATTCATGCCAGCAAGTCAAACGTAAAATGTGTCAAGAATAAAATCTCCTCACGCTGTCTCTTGTTTCAAAAATATCTTTCTTTATATGCCAATTCTGGCAAATTGATAGTTCATATCTAAATTTGAACATACTGCTTTTCAGGGCATTTAGATGATTTAGATCCAGAATATTCCATTAGCTTTCCTTGAAAC
The DNA here is from genome assembly GCF_000296735.1 of Chrysochloris asiatica. NCBI lineage: Eukaryota > Metazoa > Chordata > Mammalia > Afrosoricida > Chrysochloridae > Chrysochloris > Chrysochloris asiatica. The sequence goes on from NW_006408526.1 coordinate 7,063,597, forward strand.
AGTTGATTAAAATAATCTCTTTAACTCGTTGAGAGTTTATATGAATTTTTTTATAGTTTGCATTTAAGTGCTTTAATTTAACCTTTCATTTACATATAAAACACAAAAATGACTTCTGTGAATTCTTTCAGACTTTTTCTCTTAAATTAAAATTGACCTTACACTTTAAACTGTGCTTTATAATATTTAACATATAATGAAATTACTTCGATAATCACTTTGCTAACTCCATGGTATATCCAATGCTTTATTTCACCAGTCTCTGAGACCTTCTCCATAATAACATTATGAAGTCTTGTGGATATTAATCTGAATGAAATAGTCACATTAACATAGACAGTATTATTAGTTGTAATATTATCAGATTTTATTATAAAGCAAATTAGTTATTATTGATAACTTTTCTTCCATACACAGAACAACTCTGTTTTTCTCAGCTAAAACCCTGACACAGAAATGTGGTGTGGTGCTATAAGACAAGCACTGGACTGCGAACCACAAAGTAACCCACGAGATGCTCCTCAGAAACCCTGTACAAGGTTGCTATGAGTCAGAATAGACTCAATGACACTTAACAACAACAACAACAAAAATGAATTATTATTCTGATCATAAGTTTAGGTAACTGTGATTTTATGACCCCTTGGACAAGTAAAGTATGAATGATCAGATTTAAATCATAGCAACTATAGAAAAAAAATAGAATGCATAATTAAATGTTTTAAAGAGAAGTAATTAACAGTGATTCAAAAATACAATCTGTAATATACTGTCATTAAATCCTTAATTCTATTACATAAATTACTACATATATTATATTTTGAAAGTTCATCTAAACATTTTACTTTACTTATTTATGGAAATAATGAATTAATCTGTCCATATGTAACAAATGACCCCCCTACACACACAATAAAATGGTTACACTGGGTACTTATTTTTCCCTTCTTTTTATTTTACTATAATATATGCTGTTTTTGTTAAGGGCTGTCGAGTTGATTCCTACCCATAGCAATTGGTGTATGGATTCCAAGGAGCAGCTGGTGAGCTTGAACCACCAACCTTGCAGTTCAAAAAACTTTGCAGTCTGATGCATTATCCCACAGTTCCACATATATTGTTGTTGTTGTTAAGTGCCATCAAGTTGGTTCCAACCCATAGAGACCCTGTGCAGGGTTTTCTGAGGCTGTAAATCTTTACAGGAGCAGAAATCCTCATCTTTGTCCAATGGAATGGCTAGTAGTTACGAACTGCTGACCTTACGAATTCGCAGCCCAATTCATAACCACTACACTACAACAATATATACAACATTTCATCAATTTCTACATGTACACTTAATTACAGTCTTCAATAGTGCACCCATTTTCACTCTATCTTTCCAATCTATCCCACCACAATTAATATACCAATACTGTACTGAAAAAAGAAAGTCTCCCATCCTCCCTCCCTCCTACCCTTGGTTTGCTTTTGAATAGTTTATGTTTGGCACTAGTTACGATTGATTTCTATGATTCTCTTTTCAATTTTAGAAATTGAGAACGTTAATCTTTCACTAGAGTTGTGTGAAGCAATGAGAAAAGGCCAGGATCCAGAATTAAAAAATTCTCTGACCATTATTGCTCAAGTACATTTATCTAAATCATTGTGTTAAATAATCAACAGTCTTTGGGGACCTTTCCCTGAAACGAGGCATTTCTCAGCACAGAGGTACAATAGCTGTTTTAAATTTCACTATCACTGCCAGGTTCAAGTAATAAGAGAGAAGTTCCCAGTCAGAACAATTTATAATCCTGGTGAATATCATTTTGGCCCAGGAAAACCACTTCTATGAGTGAAAGTCAGAGTAGACATGGTCTTAGTTACCTAGGGTTTCTCATTATGAATCCTGGTAAGTATGTTTGTTGTCGTTATTGTTGTTAAGTGACATGGAGTTGGTATCAACTCATAGCGACACTGTAGGGTTTCTGAGGAACAACCTTATGGTTCAAACTGACCTTGCAGTCCAGCACATTGATCCACAGTGCCACACCAGGACCCAAAAAAAGAAACAATAACTTTTTTTTTTTTTTTTTATTAAAGCCTTCCCAATTTATTGCAGTGTATAGCTTGGATTACATTGTTGTAGAGGTCCTATGTCGGGGTCCAGCCTTGACAAGGAAGTGTGGGTGCCACGAAGAAGGGAGATCTGGCGGCAAAAGGGATAGAGAAAGAAAGAGACGAAATATATACAAAAAAGACAGACACACAGATATGATGCAAGCTGGCAGGTAGGCAGATCTGCAAACATATTGCCTAGCATTGCATACAGAACTCACTCTACCTCAGTCTTTTATTCTCTTTTTAGGGGGGGATTTGTTACAAAGGAAGGATGTAATTCACAAAGGGAGGATGTGATTCTTTAGATAAGATAGGATACAGAACTGAAATGTGATTAATCATTCAAAACAGGACATAATGATTCACAGGAACAACTTTTAAGATATTTTCATAGTTTTTCTTAACAATCTTAACATTTTTATTTTTACAGAAAAAAGGTTCAATCAAGCTGTTATATATTAATTTTTAGGCTTAAATGATCTAGAGCAGCGACTTGTGGTTTCTCAAGGATACTTAACATAAAGCAAGGTTCCTGAAAGGAGTCAAGCTGTCTCTGTACACTTCGCAAACTTTTGTTTGTGATCAAGATTTCAGGCACTGGGCTTCATTCATCTATATCTAAAATGCTACATTGTTCTTAATTATCACATTCCTATATACTTTCAGGAGGAAGGAGAGCATCTGGGTTAAACTGATTATATTCAGAGGCGGTTTAATGGGGCTGCCACTATTATCCTCTAATCCAACATTCCCAGAATTTACCATTCCACTTTATTTACAAACCTTGGGTAGTTTTTCTCTGAAAACTTTTTCTCATATTCCCAATATACCTGTTCCTGGCCTTTCTGAATTATCTGAGGAAACTTTTACTGCCTTGCCTCTAAAAAGGGGTTTCAAACCCAGTATTGTTCATGGATATCAAACATAACTGAATAATCAAATAAGGAGCAGTTCTGACATTCATCCCAGGTGGCTATCGCTTGTTCCTCAGAAAGATTTGTTCCCAGGACTCCATGCACTGCCAACACAGTGAAGGCATTAAGAGAGGCATTGTAAAAGAAACCATTTTCTCAGAAGCTACATTTACTGGAGTTAGAAGCATAGAATGAACAATATTAGGACCAAAGAAAATTATACAGAGGTAGCCAACCAGTGAGTTCACAAAAACCAATGAACCTGAGACGTCAGGAGGTCACTTCCTTTGGCCCTCAGGGTCCATGGCTAGCTATCCTGAGGAGGGCCTCGGAATTGGATTTTCGTCCATGTCACAGGGCCACTGATCAACCCTGGGTCTGCGTATGCTGACGCCAGCACATTGTAAATTCTGATTTTGTGCAGGAGACTCACATATGCTATTTGTCATAGCTTCAAATAGAATGGTCATTCTCAACACTTTATTGTGCTCATGGAGAACCAGTACACAGACCCAGAGGCAGTCATTCTAGCATAACAAGGTGTTACTGCATGGTTTAAAATCAGAGTCACAGAGCATCAGGGTTGTATTCTTTCATCAAATTTTTTTAGACTGTATGCTGAGCAAATAATCAAGAAACTGCACTATATGAAGAAGGACATAGCATCAGGATTTTAGGAAAACTTATTAACAACCTTCCTTGTTGAAAATGAGGAAGACTTGAAGCACTTACTGATGAAGATCAAAGACTTCAGTATAGAAGTCTTAGACCTAAACATAAAGAAAACAAATATCTTCACAACTGGATCAATAAAGAACATTATGATAAATGTTGAAAAGCTGAAAGTTTTCAAAGATTTCATTTTACTTGATTCCGCAATCCCACCCCTGGTAGTAGCTGTCAAGAAATCAAATGGCATATTGCATTAGGCAAATATGCTGCAAAAGACCTTTTTAAGTGTTGAAAAGCCAGAATGTCACCGTGAGGGCCATTTGTGCTTGACCCAACCCATGGTATTTTCAGTGGCCTCTCCTTCGTGTGACAGCTGGACAGTGAATAAGGAAGACTAAAGAAGACTTTATACCTTAGAATTATGGTGTTGACAAAGAATATTTAATATACCATGGAATTCTGATGTAGTGATATAGGAAAGCATTAGAATGTTAATCTTAGAGTCAGTGGTTCAAACTCACTAGTCACTCCTCAGAAACTCTATCTAGAGTTAGAATGGACTCAATGGCACTTAACAACATGAATTTCTGTCAAAAGAATAAGCAAATCAGTCTTGGAAGACGAACAGCCAGAATGCTTAGAAGCAAAGATGGTGAACCTTCATCTCATGGAATTTGGATCTGTTATCAAGTGGGGATAGTATTTGTAGAAGGGCATCATGCTTGGTAAAGTAGAGGGTCAGTGAAAAAGATGAAGACCCTCAAGATGGGTTAGCAAGTGGCTAAACAATGGACTCAAACATAACAGTAATTGTGAAGATGACACAGGACCTGCCAGTGTTTCTTCTTATTGTAGATAGGATCGTTATGAATTGGAACTGACCAGTGGCACTTAATAATACCCACATTGTAGCCTTAAAGGCATATTTATAGTACTTACTGTATGTTTAGGCATGTGGCACTGAACTGCTAATTGCAAGGTTGGTGGGTCATGCTGCTCCTTGGAAACACTATATATGGTTGATATGAGTATGAACCAATTTGATGGCACTTAACAGCAACAACAATAACAGGCAGGAATAATTTCTTTATTTTCAGGTTCTGTTCAATAAACCGAATGGGACTTTGGAGGCAAGTACAGAGCTTATTGGACAATGATAGGTACTTAGACATAGTTACTGGGTTGTACAAAACATTAAACTTTCAACCGGTAGTTGAAAGGTTGGTGGTTTGAACTCATTAAGAGGTGCCTGGCATGACAGGTATGGTGATTATCTTCCAAAGCATCACAACCTTGACAATCCAATGGAGACATATAGGATTGCCATGTTTCATGGTAAAAGTTGCTTAGGTATGGTAACCCTATGGATGAGCTGGATTTAGCAAAAACTTACTCTACTTTACCTTGTTTTGTTTTTGTTTTTGTTTTTTCCTACCAACACCAAATAGAAATCTGGTGAGTGTGTTTGCCTTAAAACATTTAAGTCTCCCAATTACTTACAGAATAAAGGGCAACCTCCAAAGAATGCCTTCAAAGGAATTCTTTTTCTGGACTCTGCTTGATTTCTAGAGTTCTCTCCAATATTCAGGATAGTCTGGACTTTACATATACAGCATTCAAACATTTCGTTCTTATTTATGATGCCGTATTTTTTATGTGTGATGTTCTCCATACCTGGACTATACTTCAAAAACTATACTTCAAAAATGTACCTTTCTTTCTTTCACACAAACATATTCTATTTCAGTTGTCAGCACTTTGAGTGTCTACTCAGCGTTAACTGCCATACTCATGTCAAATATCTAGAAACAATAGTTTACTTTTTCTGTCCCCTGTTTGCAAAAACTTGTTTTTCATGCAGTTGTAAGGGAAAAGAAGAAACAAAACTGTGCTTATCTCCTAACTCTTAATAAGTAGATAAATTTAGAGAATTGTCTTCCTAAGTAACTCACAGGAAATTAAATAGCATTTAAAAAGGATTACATTTGTCACAACTGAATAACCAAAAATATGTCTAAAATTGTCAGAAAAGAGCTTCAAATGAGGTCATTAATATCAATTCTGTGTTCAGAAGCATAGTAAATCATCCTAAGAAATCACAATTATAACAAATTTATTTAAAGTGTACCTCATGGAATTTCATAAACAGTTATTAAAGTCACAAAATAACAAATTGTACAATTGCTGGGATGGAACTAGCATGTTTATTAAACAAAATTTCAGATTCACTATGCACCAATATGCAAGCAGATCTCAAAAGCTCGACTTAGAATCATTGTGACTTTATAACCTCATTGTATAACTCTGAGAACTGGAAAGACTGTCAATGTTTTATTAGCTTTGATTTAAAAAATTCTTTAAAAAAATGGAATAATATATTTTCCTTTATAGAACAATCTATAGCAGTTTTTCTATTATTTAAATTTTTTTTTAAAGTTTTTATTGTGAATTATTTGGGTTTACATGGGAGAACAAGGAGCTCTGGTAGCGTAGTGGTTACGAATCGGGCTGTGAATCCTTAAGGCCAGCAGTTTGAAACTACCAGCTGCTCTGCGGGAGAAAGATGAGGCATTCTGCTCCCGTAAAGACTTATAGCCTCGGAAACCCTGTACAGGGTCGCTATGGGTTGGAACCGACTTGATGGCACTTAACAACAACAACAAACATGGGAGAATATCAGTTTTACATTCATCCTATCATATTTTGTTTCATTGCAATGATCACAATCCCCCCCATGCTTCATCAAATAGCCAAAGGATACACCCAACAGGCCGCCCCCACCCCCGCCCCCGGCCATCAGCACACAGCCCCTCTCCTTCCCTGAGTCCAGTGTCTCCAGCCGCTCCATCTGTCCCATTCATCATCTCTGTCTCCATCCCTTACATCACTGCCTGGCTGGGTAGGGTCATGCTCTCTGCTCTTCTCATTTGAGGGCCCCAGAGACCTCTGCTCCTGGGCTGCAAAATCAATCATTCCCCTCCTTTTGTCAAAAAACATCTACATTTACATTTCCAACCCTCACAGCCAGTCCTGATGGTGGGGCTCACATTTAGGTCTTTAATCCATGCTGAGATTGTTTTTGTATAGGGCTTGAGGTAAAGGTCTTGTTTCAGTCTTTTGCATATCGTTTTCCAGTTCTGCCAGCACCATTTGTTAAAGAG
>NW_006408526.1:7071473-7072135 GCF_000296735.1 Chrysochloris asiatica
TGATGTGCTGCTGGATTCTGTTGGCTAAGATTTTGTTGAGAATTTTTGCATCTATGTTCATGAGGGATATTGGTGTGTAGTTTTCTTTCTTAGTGATGTCCTTCCCTGGTTTTGGTATGAGGAGATGTTTAATGATTAAATGGATGTTTGTTGCTGTGTTATTAAATTTACTGGGTGTCTCCTGGTGGATATGATCAGGAGATAGGCTTTCATTTTCCCATGTAATGGTTAGCAGCTGCTATTGGCTCTTGTCTCAATGGTGGAGTATTATGGGGTATGCTTGTAGCTTGGCTATATGGCCACAATTGCTGACTCTTCTTGGGTAACAGGGAGAAAAAGCTGTCACCTCCAGAAAAATGTGTGATCAAAAAGTCCCAAAAGCTGAAGCAATATAAAAGCAGAGACAGAAACCACGACTTTGCAACAAAAATAAAACTGTGGTGGACTGGCCAGTTGTCTTGCTACACAGGCAGTGTGTGTGCACCATAGAAGCCTCCAGCAGTGGGTGGGAGTGTCTGCCACTCAGGCCCCTCCTCCAGTCACCACTGTAGAGGTGCGCAGATAGATATTAAGAAGTTAATGGGAGAAAGATTGTTTACTATTTTTGTCTCTGAAGGTCAGTTAGGTATCTGCATGTGCACAGCATACTTCTTCTTCTTCTT
>NW_006408526.1:7079510-7125565 GCF_000296735.1 Chrysochloris asiatica
ACTTAATTGAGTATGTATTTTGGTAATTTTTTATGTTTTCTAATTGCTTCCAGGAAGATATAGTCAGGATTTGGTCTTCCCTTTTCACTGTTCTTATTGCTTAATTCAGAGTAATTTTCACAGGTGTTGCCTCTTTCCTTAGTATATGGCAACTGGTATTCGTTCTTGCATGGGTTTTGGTGTTTTATAAAGTGTTGTTGCAGCTTGGCTATTTGGCAGCAGTTGCTGACTCTTTTTGTGTAATGTAGGGAGACAAAGAGTCCTCCGATAGCAGAAGGGAGGTTTTGTGATATCCAAACAACACCAGTCAGATAGAAAACAAAACCAAAATAAAAATAAAAAACAAAGGTGATAATGAGAGAAAACCAAAGTAAGAAAAAAAAAAAGATGGGGAAAAAAAAAGAATTCAGCACCAGAAAAAAGAATAAGATTGAATAAGGCAGTCTATAGTCAAAATCAAAAACAAAAGCGATAATGATAAATAAGGCAATCTCTACTCACACACACACACACACACACACACACAAAAACAACAACAACAACAAAAAAACACAACCCTGTATAGGGTTTCTAAGGAGCAGCTGGTGGGCTTGAACCACCGACCTTGCAGTTCAAAAGACTTTGCAATCTGGTGCCTTAACCTGCAGAGCCACAGCAGGATTGCCTTGTTTCTGGTGGTAAAAACCACCTCAAGGCGTCTCAGCTTGTGCTGGCTTGTGCCTTAATGGGCGGGCTTGAGCCTCGGAGGTTGGGCAGAGGGTTAGAGTAGGCAGAGGGGATGGAGGGCTGGGTTAGTGGCTGCAGGCAGATGGCATCCCTGTCTGACAACATCAAAAAATGCCTCTCTCTGTCTCCCTGTGCCGTGGGCACCCAACCCGCCCTACATCCATACCGACAATGCCTCCCGTGGCAATTAACACCCCCCCCCACGAAGGACCGTGCCAGTTCCTGTGGCCCCACTGGCTCTCTGGGCGCACCCACCCTCCAAATGGGTCTGCTCAAGCCCCGCACTCCAAGCTCTGCAATGGGCGGGAGCAGTCCCAGAGCGGGAGCTGAGTGCAGGCGAGTTCAGGCGAGCGGAAGCTCAAAATGCCCACAACTTCCCAGCAGCTTGATCCTTCAAAAAAGCAAGTCCACAATGTTGAAGCCTAAAATCTTACGTTTGCCCAAAGGCTGTCTGTCTACCAGGCATGGGCCTCCCCTGTGCGATACCACCCACCCTTCCAGCCCACGCACCTGTGCTGCCCGGTCAGGGAAGCGCCGGAAGTCTCCAAGACACAGCATACTTCTTAAAATAATTGTGTCGTTTTATGTTGGGGTTTTAGAGATTGTTCATGTGGTTTGTCTGTCAGGCCAAATCTACATTTTCTCTTGCTGGGTAGGCAGAGATAAAGGGTCCCGCACAAGTTAACTTTAGAAATGGGACCCACACAAAGAAGTCAAAAACAGTAGCCAAAGGATTTGCCCTTGGACCAATGGGGCTCTTTCTCTCTGTGCCATGGGAAAGCTGTGGTCTCAACGCTGGACATTTTTTGTGGATGTGCACCCACCCGCCTAAAGTCGTCTGGGCTGGGCAAAGAAGGCGTGATAGGGAAGAGGACAAAAAATGTGTAGACTCCACCCACACCTCATTTTGCAAATGTCACTATACTGCTCTTAGCACCAATTCTCAGTGCCTGTCTGGCTGTAGCCCTGTCCTTTGACCTCAGCCTGGGCTGATGGCCACAGAGGGAGTCCCGATTTCTTGACCGATTTCTAAATTGCAATATTTTCCTTTATATGTAATTTTTCCACTGGCAGTTGTGGGAAACTGATGCCCTGACACTTATGCTAGATCCAGAGCTCTGGTGCAGTTTCGTGAGAGCAGTTTCTGTGGGTTTTCAGCCCCTATCCTACAGAGCCTGTCCTACCTGACTCTACTCTGCCACCGCCAAACCAGAAGTCCTCTATTATTTAATTTTGTGAAGTTTTGCATTATAAATATTTTTCAAGATGTTAATTCTTAAAAATGTTCTCCAAGTACTTTTATCTCAATTGAGCCCTGGCCTTGTAGAAATAAGAAAAACAAGGCTATAAACTTATAATAATAATGATTATTTTTTCCAATTTTTACATTTTATGTTAATGATATTTATAAAGTATTTTTAATGATTTATGGATACTATTGATTTTCAATATTATTTAATGACATTAATCATTGTGTTTTTTTCAATAGCATTTAATGACATTGATCATTGCTTTTTAAATATTTTATGTTTGAAACTAAATTTTTGCATTGTTCTTATGTTTCATTGCAAACAAAAAAATGCAGTAAGACACTATCCCAACTTAAAAATATTTGGAAAGTAGTAAACTGTGTCTGAAGGAAGTAACTCAGTTTCCCAAGATAACATATTTAGTAGGAGATGAAACTGGAATTTAGGTCTTGTTCTATCTGACTGTAGGTCTGATCTCTTAATAAAAGAAAAAAGATAATATTTCCCTGATGTTTATCGAAGTTTTTGCATGTATTCCCATTAAGTCACTGATACATCCTGAGGTTATACTGAGTAGTTTTACAACTTTTAATTTTGATATCAGAAAACTGAATATGAGTAACTTCATCTATTCTACCTATAATCACACCCAGCTCACATCTAAAGACTTGAACTCCATTTATGTACTATGTCTTATATACTTTTATGAATTTCAGTCATGGTTGTCTGTAATCTAAATGTGAATTTACTCACAAAAGAATGCCCTTTGCTTTATTTTATTCTAGGTGAGTATCAATTCGCAGTAATGGTTATGAATCAGGCAGCTAATCTCATGGTCAACAGTTCAAAACTACCAGCTGTTCCACAGAAGAAAGATGAGGCTTTCTGCTCCTATAGAGACTTACAGCCTCGGAAACCCTGTACATGGTCACCATGAGTCGGAACCAACTCCACGGCACATAATAACAACAACAAAGGCAATAAAGTGCCGTATGGAGAACATGAATGCCAATTCTTTGCATTTTAATATTATTTTTTCCTAATTAATCCAGTGATACATACTGGTACACTTCCATATAGACTTTAATTAATTTTTGGATGAAATTCAAAATAGACTTAACTTGAAGGGAGGCAAAATAAATACAATTAATGTAATTCTACTATCAATGTCATGACACCATACTTGATTCAGGGGATCCATAAAGAGTATCTTGATGAGTTAGTCTAATTGACCTGGGTATATATTCCAAAATAAACACAATGCATGCCTTTGCAATGACGTTCACCCTAGTAGAAGATTTAGTCTAAAAATTAGGGGTATCCAGATACCGTACTTTAGTTTAAACTCTATAAAAACTTATAACCAAAAGTTTATAGTTACGGTTGTGAGCATAAACTAAAATAAGTTGAATAGCTAAAACTATTCAAACTTATTTCTGTACTTTCAAAATTAATGTTTAGGAGGCCAAGTTTACTTGCAGCCCAAATGTTAGGATTTGAGTTTTGATATATTCGAAGTACTGGTAAATAAAAAATTTGCAGTACTAATCTAGTTACATTAGTAACATTTTACAACATGAAATAGATTATATTTAAAATAGATATGGCTAAATTAATCTGCATTTTACTATAAAATGCTAAAATTAACTGCCAACATAAGCTTGTTTACATTTAAAACCCTGACACCTATGCATCTTTTTGAATATGAGGTTTTCTTTGATGTATTCAAATACATTTCATCATTAATAACTAAGAGCAAATGCAATACTTTAATACATACATTTTAATATGGCTTTTTAAAACTAAAAACATGTGTCTTTGCCAAAGTTCCATTGAAACTCTTTTGCCACAGAATGATATCCTTCAGTTTTGCTTTTATAACAGATGATATTTTGTTTCCCCTTGGCCTCTGCCATGGAGACAAATTATCATCTCCCTAGAAAACTATAAAACAGAATTGCTTTTATTCATACATAGATTATACAGACTTTTGTAGACCTATCTCATTTCCAAAATTTACAACCTTGCATAGAGGAAAAATACCTTTTTCAACCACATAAACAGCTACTATACTCATAAACCTCACAGGATGGAATACACAGGAATCTGCTTCACTACTTCTGTGGAAAGAGACAATAGAGAAACTCAATATCATCAGTCAGAACAAAACCAGGTGAACTGATCATCAATCGATGCTATGCAAGTAAGAGCTGAAAGTGAAGAAAATGAAAGCAAGTTCATGAGAGTCAAATTCTTACCTTGAGGATATCTGCAGTGCAGTAGATTACTTTATATGGCTCTTCTGCACATAGTTCTTGTAACTCCCACCAAACACTGTTTGCCTCATGGGTCTGGGTAAGAAGAGGTGGGAGAATATGCTGATAGGATAATATGATTTAGTTGTGATTATTAACAAAGTTAATAATGGTTGTAAAAACTTGACACTCTAATGTGAGTTTAAAATGAACCATTTCAGAAGCAAAAGAAGAGATCTCACTGCTATCAAAGAAAAGCCAGGAGTAGAAAGTGACCTTTGGAAACCAAGTTCCCTACACATTTAACCTCTGTGACCCAGTGACAGAAAAGTTGGAGGAGTGGCAGAAAAGCAACAGGGTAGGCTTACTAGTCCACAGAGTGAGCAAAGCAGAGTAATTCAGAGCAGGAGTTTTGCTTGAAGAGTGGGGTGTATCCAATTACTTAATTGGTCTATCTAGGTTTTCTAACTCACGGAACTATAACCAAGTGCCTTCAGGGTGAGTCATAATGGAGTGGTGTTCTCTGTGAACACTTACCAACAGCCTTTAAAGTGTTTTGTAATATTGCCCAGGCAGAGAGAGGTCTGCTTGTCAGTAGGACTGAGGAGAGACTGTCCTGAATAGAATAACTGTGCCCTGAGCATTTCTGACCCTGAGTTGTAACCTGTTACCTTCCCTAATAAACCTCATAAGTGTGAGTATGGAGTCTGAATTATGTGTGGGCATTGCAATGAATTATTGAACTTAGATGACTAGAAAGGACTGGAGGCAGAATGGTTTGGTGCTCATTTATTGTAATATCCAACCTGAATTTAGATTTGATGCGTAGAAGACTAATGATTGAACGCTAGATGAGTTGTGTAAGGACATCACATGAAGAAAGCAAATGGCCATTAGAAAACAGAGAAGAAAGTAAAGACCAAAATGAATGACAGAAGAAACTCTGAAACTTTATAAAAAAATGTAGAGAAGCTAAAGGAAATGGAAGATATGATAAAATGAAAGAGATGAACTGAAGATTTCAAATGATACTTCCAGAAGGCAAGTGTATTATTATAATGAAATATACAAAGATGTGGAATTAAAAGATCAAAAGGGAAGAATGCACTGAGCATTTCTCAAACTGAAAAAACTGGGAAAAAATTCAAGCCTCAAGTTAGAATATTGAAGGATTTCTTGAGAAAAAGTTGAATGATGCTGGAAACATCAAAAGAAGATGCAAGGAATGCTCAATCACTGTACCAAAACCAATTGGCTGGTGTCCAGCCATTTCAGAAGATACTAGGTAGTCAAGAACTGAATGTACTGAAGGAAGAAGTCCAAGCTGTACTAAATGAATAGGTAAAAACAAGGCTCCAAGATACCAATTGTGATGTTTCAACATCTAAATAAAACTCTCATTTATGACAAGAAATTTAGAAGACAGTGAATTTTCATCTCTTAAAGCCTTTGTAGAGTCCTGGTGTGGCATTGCAGGATCAGCATTAAGCTACTAACCACAAGGTTGGTGATTCAAACCCACCAACCACTCCTTAGAAATGCTATATAGGGTTACTATGAGTCAGAACAGACTCAATGGTATGAAACAACAAATAAGATCTCACTTAATGAGTTGATTTTTCTCAATAGAAAAATAAAAGCATGTAACCTGCTGACTCAATTTGACTTGTTGTTGGGTACCATCGAGGCAGCACCAACTCATAACGACCTATGCACAACAGAAAAGATCACTGCCTAGTTCTGCACCAAAATTACAAAAGTTGCTATAGTTGAATCTATTGCTGATGCCATTGTGCCAATCTATCTCTTTGGGGGTCTTCCTCTTTTTCTCTGACCATCCACTTTACCAAGCATAATATCTTTCCCTAGAGACTGATCCTTCCTGATAATACATGTCTGAAGTATGAGAGACGAAGCCTGGCTATCCCAGCTTCCAACGAACATTCTGACTTTACTTTATCCAACACAAATTGGTTTGTTCTTTCTCATGGTACTTTTAATACTCTCCTCCCACACCATAAGTCAAATGCATCAATACTTCTATGGTCTTGCTTATTTACTGTCAAATGTTCATGTGCTAATAAGGTTATTGAAAATGCAATGGCTGGTATAATGTTCTCCTTAGTCCTCAAACTGACATCTTTACTATTCAGCACTTTAAAGAGGTCTTGTGCAACAGATTGCTTAATGCAATACATGGTTTACATTAGGTAATGAATGATGTCCAGGGCTGTCCAGAAAACGGAGAGTTGCTATTGCCCAGATGCCACGAGCAATGCCAGAGGGCTAGCAAAACCTGAATCAAAGACCACTCCAAGAGTCAGGTTGAGAAAATCTGCTTAAGAATGGCCACCAGAGTCGGGTCATGTGCTCACTCCAGATGAACGTAGCTAATTTTGAAGATTACTATCTGACCAACTGATTGGAAGAGATCCATAAATTTTCTCAATCCCAAGAGAGGTAATCCAGTGTAATGTGGAAATCATTGTACAATACCAATAACACATGCAAGCAAATTTTTGCTAGAGGTAACTATAAAATGCTGCAATCCTATATTTATATGAAACTGTCAGAGGTTCAAGCCTGCTTAAGATGTGGGCATGCAATGAGAGATATCATTGATGATCATCAGATGAATCTTGGCTGAAAGCAGAAAATACTAGAAAGATGTTTACCTGTACTTTACTGACAGTATAATGGCTTTGGTGTATATGAAGTAAACTGTAAAGAACGGGTATTTCAGAACACTTGATTGTACTTACAGGGGACCTGTACTCACACCAAGAAGCAGTTGTTCAAAAAGAACAAGGGAACAATGAATAACTTAAAATCTTTAAAGGTGTGTGCCAGAGTTGTATTCTTTCACCATACTTATTCAGTCTGTGTGCTGAGCAAATAGTCAGAGAAACTGAGTTATAAAATGTATGTGGCATCACGATTTGATGAAGACTCATTAACAATCTTGCTTGCTGAAAGCAAAGAAGACTTAAAATACTTATTGATGAAAATCAAAGACCACAATTTTATTAGGAGTTACACCTCAATATAAAGAAAACAAAATCCTCACTACTGGACCAATAAATAACATCATGAAAAATGGAGAAAAGTCTTCATTTTGCTTGGATCCACTATCAGCACTCATGGAAGCAGCAGTCAAGAAATCAACTGATGTATTGCTTTAGGCAAATCTGCTGCACAAGACCTCATTAAAATGTTCAAGATCAAAGCTGTCATTTTGAGGACTAAGCCATGGTATTTTCAATAGCCTCATATGCATATGAAAGTTAAACAATGAATAAGGAAAACCTAACATTGAGGCATTTGAGTTATTGTGTTGGAGAAGAATATTCTAAGTATCATGGGCTACCAGAAGGAAAAACAAATTTGTGTCATAAGAAGTACATCCAGAATGCCCCTTAGAAGCTAGGATGATGAGACTTTGTCTCTCATACTTTGGAAATATTATCAGGAGAGACCAGCCACTGGAGAAGGATATCATGCTTGGTAAAGTGGAGTGTCAGCAAAAAACGAGGAAGACCCCAAACCAGATGGATTGGCCCCGTGGCAGCAACAATGGATTTAACAATGATTGTGATGGTACAGTATTAGGCAGTGTTTCATTCTATTGTTGGAACCAACTCTACAGCACCTAACAACAATGGCAATGTTTATAGCAAAAATGAATATAATTCGAGAAAAAGGATAATTGATAAGTTTATGTTAATAGAGTTTCATCTAAGTAATTGAGAAAGGATATGTTTAAGGAATCTGAATTGTGATTTACACTGAAGCAATAACATCAGAATATTTCATAAATGTAGCTAAGATAAATTTTATTTATCTCACAATCACCAAAAGCTTTCCTTCTTCTAAAAATAATATAAAAATTCTTGTTTCTTGAGTCACCTGGAAGGTTTTTTTTTTGCCCATTAATTAATATAAATATGTTATTTGTTTTCGTTATTGAATTTTCCACAACTCATTAAATCTGGGTTTATATGTAATTGTAGTCTGATTTGGTTTCACTTGTTTTCATTATTTTGTGATGATTTAAGACAATAGCCATATGGGCTAAATATTTTTGTTCACTTTTTTTTACTACAGCATACTGTACTGGACATTTTTAATCCTTATTTATATTTTCTTTAAAAAATGCAAAAATTATATAGTCCAATAATTTCACACAATTAGCAGCATCCAGGACATATTCAAGTGGGCACTGAAGCTTCTGGAATATTGTGATTTCATAATTTATCATAAGAATTAATATGGTCTCACAGACTATTTAGAGGTTTACAAGAGGTTTATATGGAGTGGTCTTGATCTGAAGACCACTCAGTACATAAAACTAATGCTGCTGCTGCTACTAAGTCCCATCGAGTTGATTCTGACTCATAGTGACCCTCTATAGGGTTTCTGAGGACTGGCTGTTGAGTTTGAACAGCTGACCTTGTGGTTCAAGCCAACCTTGAGGTTGAGGACTTATCCTCCCATAAACCATTAGACAAACCTTTTTTTCAGGCATTCAAAGAATGTGGAAAATGATTCATCTCAACAATTTCTGTTGTGCAGGGAATGGAAATATTGGTTTATTCTCATATATTTGCACCATTTAAGATGAAACTTTATCTATTATTGGTTACCACCTATGTAGAACTTGCCACAGTATTACAACTCAACATACATTATTTTAATTCTTAATGTAAGCTTCCAAGAACCATTTTTATAATAATTTGCTGCTGGGAAAACCGAGGCTTGGAGAAGTCTAGGTTCTCTTGATGGTTTGTCTAAAGTCTTCCTTAACTCTGCTATCCTTGAAGGATTTAGTTTTCTTGGGTGCTTGGTGTTGACATATATATCTAATGACTCCTAGCCACTGGACAATACTACCAGTGGTAGTCCAGGAACTAGTGCTATATCAAGTAATGTTGCATAGATCAGACTCAGAACTATAAATGTGTTGTTATGCATTTGTGGAGGAAGTCT
Organism: Chrysochloris asiatica; assembly: GCF_000296735.1. Classification (NCBI taxonomy): domain Eukaryota; kingdom Metazoa; phylum Chordata; class Mammalia; order Afrosoricida; family Chrysochloridae; genus Chrysochloris; species Chrysochloris asiatica. Next base: position 7,088,728 of record NW_006408526.1, read on the forward strand.
CACAGCATAGTTGGGAAATGCTGGGCTCAGTCTGTAAGTTATTTCAGTTGTTTAGGCTTTCCTACTATGTGGCATGTCCCTTCCATAGGAAGCACATTATGGTGTAATATTTATCAACCCACACAACTTCTTATAACACCTCTAAGGGAATATGGTTGCTTGTTGTTGTTGTTGTTGTTAGATGCTAATGAGTCGATTCCGATTCATAGCAAAACTATGCACATTAGAAGGAAATATTGCCTGGTACTGTGCCAACCTCACAATCATTGCCATACTTCAGCCCATTGTTGTTATATCTTGCAGTTGAAACAACTGTTTTCTAGCTATGAGATCTTTAGAAAGAGACTGTTCTGCCTTCCCATCTTTTATACCTTACTTTACCATGGCAAGTAGGCAGCATAAGAGTTCTTGTTGTTAAGTGAATGCAAGTAAATTTCAACTCACAGCAATAGTGTATAGGGTTTTCAAAAAGAAACTATTGGTTTTGAACCGCTGACCTTTTGGTTAGCAGCCCAGTGTTTATCCTACAGTGCCACAATAGGACTCCAGCATAGGAGTAAATTAAAAAAAAAAGTGTACATTTATTGAGCACCTATTATGTGCTAGTGCCATGCTGAATGATTAGCCACCTATTATGTGCTAGTGTCATACTGCATGATTATTGTAGAACATAGTACTATCTTAGTTTCATTTTGGTAGTGTAACAAGTTATAACAAATTTAGTGGCTTAAACAACACAAATTTATTTTCTTATAGCTATGTCACATTGAATTCAAAATGGGTCACATTAAGCTAAAATTAGAGAGTTGGCAGTGTGCATTTTTCATGTCTAGAGAATCTTGGGGAGAATGTATCTCCTTGCCTTTTCCAGATTTTAGGGTATACCTCTACCTCTGGGTCTTAACCCCATTCCTTCATCTTCAAAATCAGCAGCATAGTATCTCTTTGATCCTACCTCAATCACATCTGATTCTCTTTCTTCTCCTGTTTCCCTCTTCCATTTCTAAAGATCTTTGTGATTACATAGGGCCCACATGAAGGATTCAGGACTATCTCTGTATTTTAAGGTCAACAGACTAGGAAACTTAATTCCATCTGCAAATTTAATTCTCCTTTGCAATGTAATCTAATATATTTATAATTTCCAGGGAATAAAATATTGACATCTTTGGGAGATTATTTTTCAACCCACTTCATGGAGGAAGAGAGAAATGCCCAAGATGTACAAACATAATACACAAAAGATAGCATAAAGGCAGTGTTGTACATGAAATGACCAAAGAACCAAGCATCATGTAGACAAATATGTAACAATTATTATAATCATCATAGCTAAAGTCAGCCTCTATTGAAATGTTACTATGTTTCAGTCACTGTGTTTAGTTCTTTTGACAAAATCGTTGCTTAAATTTTCAAAATAACTTATAAATGTAAAATTATTGATGCCATATTAATAGGTAAAATAAGCAGATTTGTTATGCCCAAGTAATATATGAAAATTGAATTTCCGTTTAGGTCTCTGATTTTAAAATCTGTTCTCTATTGTGCAGGATTATGAAGCAGAATTTAGAGAAAGGTTATTCTGAGTCAGTGCACAACATTACTGTGCATATATCTACTCATGTTCTGGCTTGTATTTCTTGTGGCTATATACCAAGTAGAGGAAATGCTAGATCATAAGGTATTTCTATTTCCAACTTTTTGAGGAAGCACCATACTGTTTTCCAGAGTGGTTGGACTATTTTGCATTCCCTCCAGCAGTGTAGGAGGGTCCCGGTATCTCCACATCCCTGCCAGCATTTATTGTCCTCTACTTTTTGAACTTTGCTGTTATTGCTGGTGTTAGATGATAGCTCATTGTTATTTGGTTTCCATCTCTAAAATGGATCAACTATCAACACTCATGGAAGCAGCAGTCAAGAAATCAAGTGATGTATTGCATTAGGCAAATCTGCTGCACAAGACCTTTTCAAAGTGTTGAAGAGCAAAGATGTCATCTTGAATACTAAGGTGCACCTGACCCAAGCAATATTTTCAATAACCTCATATGCATGCGAAAGCTGGATAGTAAATAAGGAAGACCATAGAATAATTGATGCTTTTGAGTTATTGTGTTGGAGGCGACTATTGAAAGTGCCATTGGCTGCCAAAAGAACCAATAGATCCATTTTGGAAGAAGTGCAGAAAGAGTGCTCCTTGGAGGCCAAGATGGCAAACTTTGTGTCTCCTACTTCGGACATATTGTCAGGAGGAACCAGTTTCTAGAGAAGGATATCATGTTTGGTAAGATAGAGGGTCAGAGAAAAAGAGGAAGCCCCCCAATGAGATGGATTGGCCAAGTGGCAGTATCGATGGACTCAAGCATGGCAAGAGGTTGGCCCAGGATCAGGCAGTGTTTCATTCTGTTGTGCATAAGGTCGCTATGAGTCGGTACTGACTCGATGGCACCTAACAACAACAACAACATAATCCTAAAGTCTTCTCTGCATAGATAAACAAGAAGAGCCACCTGTAAGTTTAAAAATAAGTAATAGACATGATGAAAAAGTGTTTAAGGGACATCACAAGAAAGACCAGTTGATATCAGTATTATTAAAATTTGCACACCAACCACAAAAGCCAGTGATGATGATTTTGAAGATTTCTACCAGCTTTTTCTGTCTGAAATTGATAAAACATGCAATCAAGATATATTGATAATTACTACTGATTGGAAGTTGAATGTTGGAAACAAAGAGGAAGAATCAGGAGTTGGAAAATACAACCTTGGTGATAGAAATGATGCTGGAGACTGCCCAGTAGAGTTTTGCAAAAAACAATGATTTATACATTGCAATTGCCTTTTTAAAACAATATATAAGGCAACTATACACAAACAGGAGTCCTGGTGTGGCGCTGTGGGCTTATGCATCAGATTGCAAAGTCGTTTGAACTGCGAGGTTGGTGGTTCAAGCTCACCAGCTGCTCCTTGGAAACCCTATACAGGGTCACTATGGGTTGGAATTGACTTGAGGGCACTTAACAACAACAACAACAACAATAACATACAAAAAGACCTCATCAGATGGAATACACAGAAATCAAATTGATTCATTCTGTGGGAAAAAATGGTGGAAAAGCTCCATATCCTCAACCAAAAGGAGGACAGGGACAAACTGTGGGACAGACCACCAATTGTTCATATGCAAATTCAGGCTGATGTTTAAAAAGTTTAAACAAGTCCATGAGAGCCAGTATAAGATCTTGAACATATCCCACCTTAATTTAGAAATCATCTCAAGAACAGATTTGAAGGCAGAGATGGGGACATGGAGAGAGGGAGCAGCTGAGATTCATGGAAAGAGGGACTGAGAGCTGGTGGCCAAGAGGCAGACTTGCAGAATGTGCCCTTTGGTGGTGTAAAGTGTTATATATGCCTGAGTATTTAAAAAAAAAGCTAAAATGAATAGAGAGAAATACTGTTAAGTGATCGTGCATGGAGGGGATTATAATCATTGTAATGAAAAAAGTATATGATTTGCTGAATGTAACACTGTTGATCTGCCCTGTAAACTTTCACTCAATTCACAACAATTAAAAAAAAAAAAAGGACAGATTTAATGTTTTACACACAAATGATCAAAGACCATAGGAGTTGTGGGACAACATCTAGAGCATCATTCTTGAAGAAAGTAAAGATCATTAAAAAGACAGGAAAGAAAGAAAAGACCAAAATGGATATTGGAAGAGACTCTGAAATTTGCTCTCCAGCATTGAGATGTAAAAGGAAATGGTTGTGGTAATTATGCTTTTCTTTTTAATACAAAAAATGTATAAAAATAAAAACTTGAAAAGGCAAAAAAAAAAAAATGGAATAAATGAAGGAGTCAAAGAGTTCTGAACATCAAATTTCAACAAAAGGAAAGAACATACATAGCAGTTCTCAAACTGAAAGAAGTGAAGAAAAAATTCAAGCCTTAACTTCCAACATTGAAGGATTCAATGTGGTTTAATGCAGTGGACTGCAAAGTTGATTTGAACCACAAGGTATGGCGGTTCAAGCTCACACCTGTTGCTCGTCAGAAACCCTATACAGGGTTGCTATGGGTCAGAATCAACTTAATGACACTTAACAACAGCAACATGGAGAAAAGCATCAAAAGAAACTGGGAGGAATGCACAGAGTCACTTTGCAAAAAATAAACAGTTGATGTTCAGCCATTTCAAGAGGTAGCATACCAAGAACAAATGGTACTGAAGGAACAAGTCGAAGCTACACTGGAGGCATTTGAATAAAACAAGACTCTAAGATTTGATGGAATGTAAATTCAACAAATCAATACAACACTGGAGGTGCTTACTCATCTATGCCAAAAACTTTGAAAGATAGTTATCTGGCCAACAAATTGGACTATATCCATATTTGTGCCCATTCCAAAGAGAGGAGACACAATGAACTGCAGAAATCATCAAAAAATACCAATATCTTAAGCAAGTGACATTTTGCTTAAGATAATCAAAAAGTGGCTTGCAATAGTACATTAACAGAGAATTGCCAGAAATTCAAGCCTTATTCAGAAGAGAACATGGGACTAGGGAATGATTACTGACGTCAGATGAATCTTGTATGAAAGCAGAGAATACCAGAAAATGTTTACTTGTGCTTTATTGACTATACAAAGGCTTTCGATTGTGTGGATCATGACAAGCTATGGACAACATTGTGAGGAGTGCGTAATCCAGAACATTTAATTTTGCTCATGAAGAACCTGGACATAAACCAAGAGGCAGTCAGTCTTTCAAACAGAAGAGGATATTGAATGGTTTAAAATCTGGAAAGGTGTGTGCCTGGGTTGTTATCTTTCACCATACTTATTCTGTATGCTGAGCAAATAATCTGAGAAACTGGTCTATATGATGAAGAGGATGACATCAGGATTGGAGGAAGACTCATTAACAACCTGAGATATGCAGATTATACAATCTTGCTTGCTGGAAGCAAAGAGGACTTAAAATACCAACTAACTGGTAAAGAACAAAGTATAGATTGCACCACAGTGTAAAGAAAATAAAAATCCTCACAACTGGGCCAGTAAATAACATCATGAAATATAGTGAAAAGATTGAAGTTGCCTATGACCTCATTGAAGTTGTCTATGACCTCATTTTGCTTGGATCCAAAATTAGCATTCATGGAAGCAGCAGCCAAGAAATAAAAAGATGAATTGCATTAGGCAAGTAAGCTGCACAGGAGCTCTTTGAAAGATTCAAGAGCAAAGATATCAGTTGAGGATTAAGCTGCACCTGGTCCAAGCAATGGTATTTGTAGTAGCCTCATATGCATGTGAAAGTTGGACAATAAATAAGGAAGACCATAGAATAGTTTGCATTATGGTATTGGAGAAGCATATTTGTAGTACCACGTGCTGCCAAAAAAAAACAAAAAACAAATCTGTGTTGAAAGAATGCTCCTTAGAAGCTAAGATGGTGAGGTTTCTTCCCTCATACTTTGGACATATTATCATGAGCAACCAGTCTCTAGAGAAAGACATCATGCTTCATAAAGTGGAGAGTCAGCAAATAAGAGGAAGCCTCCCCCACGAGATTGATTGACAATGGCAGCAGAAATGGGCTGACGTACAACAACAATTGTGAGGATGGCACGGGATTGGGCAGTGTTTCTTCTGTTGTACATAATGTCCCTATGTTTCTTCTGTTGTACATAAGGTCACCATGTTTCTTCTGTTGTACATAAGGTCACTATGAGTTGGAACCAACTCGTTGACACCTAATAACAACAATATTAAGGATTGCTCAAAATAAGTCAAAGTTTAAAAACTGCCAACAGGCAATTGCAGTGATTTTTGACATAAGGTTATGTGGCACTTTTAGGGCTTACTTGTATCTGATAATCACCCTTACTATATATTCGTGAGTAACATACTTTTTTTTTGTATCTACATAACATCTCAGATTTAGTTACTTTAAAGGTAAACTCATAGAGTCCCTACGGGATAAAGTAAAACTACCTCATAGGCCTTTATTGGCTGTAATCTTTCTGGGAGCAAATTGCTAGATCTTTGCCCTGCAGAGCCACTCAGTAAGTTCAATTTGTCAACCTTTCAGTTAGCAGCCAAGCTCTTTACCTTTCCTCCATAGACTCCTTAGATGTTGAGTTGCAGATAAATATGAATAAAATATTAAGAAATTCCAATATATCTTATATGTTGTTGTTAAGTGCCGCCGAGTCTTTTCCGGCCCATAGCGACCCTGTACAGGGTTTCCAAGGCTGTAAATCTTTACAGAAGCAGAAAGCCTCATCTTTCTCCCGCAGAGCTGCTGGTAGTATTGAACTGCTGACCTTCAGGTTAACAGCCCAACTCATAACCACTACACTACCAGATCTCCTTAATATATCTTATATAGAGGAGATCATATGTTTTATTTCCCTCTCATGAAGCTAGTATGATCATAATCTCTTTTATTAGTCATATGAGAATGTTCACTCCCTAAATCTCCCTTCCACCTGCCAGAATTCCAACTTCAATCATTTCCTACAAATAACAACAGTCATTAAATACACAGCTGAAATCTATTCTTTTGTTCAAACTACAAAGCAGAAGACAACAACACCAGCTGCAATTTCCCAACAGGACAAAAGGCAATGTATTGATAACATTTAATCAATTGACCTGAACTCAAAGACAATGTAGCTTTGACTTTGACATGTTGCTTTTCATAGAATTTATTTCACTTTAACTTGCTTCTACATTTGAAGTATTATATTTGGATCTATGTGGTAAAGATGATTAGAAAAAGGTACCTTCTCCCTTAGGGATCCATTTTAAAATGTCACGATTAAAATCTTCCAGGAAGTTTCAAGCAATTTTAACCTCCAGGCTGATGCAATATATTGAATAGTACTGTTAGTTTAAGGATGCTAACTGGAAATAGAAATGCTGATTTGCCCTTGCCCCCTGCCATGCCACCTAATTGGAAGGCACCACTCTCAGTGGTAGACACACTAATATGTGATTTTGCAGGTGGAACTGAGAATAACCTAATAAATGGCATTGTGATCTGGGATATATGCCGTTCCTATGTTTAGAAGCAGGAAAATGTTTAATTGTTCTCTAAATAAATTTGATTGTACAAATGTAGAAAGAACTAGAGGTATATTTTTTTCCTACAGTAACCAAAATTATACTCACTTAACCCTCGTTCATAATTCATAATTCAACTGTAAGAGGTAACCTCATCCAAGAAAAAAGCAGTAGTTTCCAAGCAACCACCATCACCCTCACCCCTTCATCCCCTTCCCTTCTCACCAAAGACTTTGACAATAATGATGAAATTTAAGTTCTGTCAAGTCAGTCCTGACTCATGGCAACCCTGTATAGGGTTACCAAGGAGAGGTTGGTGCGTTAGAACCACTGACCTTGCAGTTCAAACTGACCTTATTTGAGGAGGGCATAGTTATTAATGTAATTTGTTTGCTTCAGATCTTAATTTTGTTGTTCTCAAATGCTGTCAAGTCAGTTCCAGCCCATACCTATCCTGTATAACGTGTTCCAAGGAGTAGCTGGTGAGCTTGAACCACCGACTTTGTGGTTCAAACCAACTTTGCAGACCAGCACATTAACCCACAGTGCCACACAATTAAGCACATTAAATATCAATAAATGTAAAAGAATAGTATTTGTGCATCATGGCAAGATCACAAACATATCTATTATGTTTACTATTTTACTTTCCATTAAACTTCAATCATGACATTTAATGGAAAGTAAACATTCTGCCATCAAGTATTTAGACATATACTTCTAAGCCAGAAAAATCAAATTTACCTTTCACATGGAGGATTTTCCCCCCCCAGATTTTAACTACGCACACATTGAGAACCACTGTAGTTTAAAACAACAACAACAACAACAAAAAAAAAAAGACAACAGATTCACCATCAAAGTTTTCACTGTTTCCCTTCCCTCAGAGTACAAGAATGGGAGTAGATTGCAGGTTTACTCCATATTCATCTTGAAGAATGTCAATGACGATTACACTTGATGAGGTTTACATGGTTTTTTAAGGTGCCTGTGTGATGAAACCAGTTTCCACGTGACTCCCAATCTAAAGATTGACAGTTCAAACCTATCCACTGGCAAGATGGAAGAAAGGTTTGGTGATCTACTTCTATAAAGTTTATAGTCAAGAGAAGCCCACGGAGCAACTCTGTTCTGCAGTACACGAGGTTGACAGGAATCAGAAACAACTTGAAAATGAATTTGGATTGTTTTTAGTTAGTTTGGTTTTTGGTATCTGATATCTCATACTTTTCAGTGTCATAGTAATAACATATCAGCTGGGAGTTCATGTGTTTGAGGTGATTACTTAGGTTCTTCATGGATTCTCCTTTAGATGCAGTCTTTCATTAACCTGTGGTCTAATTTTACTGGGTTGAATTTGAAACTGGGACTACAAAGTGTGACGTCTAATGTCTTTTATTTTTTCCTTTTTAAATGTTTTAGTGTGAATTATGTGATAGTTTACCTGGAAGAACATTAGCTTTACATTCATCCCATCATATATTGCTACATTGCCATGGTTGCAATCCCCTACATGCATCATCAACCAACCAAAGGGTATATACCCTACAAACCTGCCCCCTGGTTTTCAGTACACAGCCCCTCTCCTTCTCTAGGTCTAGAGTCCCCAGCCATTCCATCTCTCCACATCTTCATCTCTGCCTCCATCTCTGGTGTCACTGCCTCTCTGGGTAGGGTCCTACACTCCTCTTTTCTCCCTTGATGGTCCCAGGGACCTCCACTCCTGGACTACAAAGTCAACCACTCTTCTCCTTTTGCTACAAAATGTCTACCTTTACATTTCCAACCCTCACAGTCAGTCCTGATAGTAATTATTCACTACTGTATCACAAGAGTCCTATCCCCATCTCCTTTCATCAGCCTGGACCAGACAGATTGGATACTACTCAGTAAAAAGAGTCGAACTTCCTCCGCATCCTCTGGATCTAGGCTCCCTCTTGAAAGCTTGTAAGCCAGTCACTTCTTGCCTTTGTAGCCCCCATTTTGGGTAGCCAATGTCCAAGTTGCCTATCCCTGTCTACCCTGTGTATTGAAGGGGTGGGAATGATCCTTGGTGTAAAGATTTGTTCCGTCTTTTGAGCTACTGTATCCATAAGTGTCTAATATATTTTTAAGTAGAATTTTACTATTAACAGGATCAAAACAATTTTTTAAATTATAGTGAGTTTAATAAATTATCATAAAATTTTAGCAATTATATGCCACTACTACTATTGACTCTATGGGAGCAGAAGGGGATTTAATCTCTGAATCCTAGATAATAGTATCAAGTTGCTGAAGAAAATATGAGTATAAAGGAGACTTAATTCTCAGTTTATAGAACAGTGATAATGCTAATAAATTTACATGTTAAAGCTGAATAAAACTAACATTGTGTATAGAACAGTGCTAAAACTGACTATAATCTCTAGTTGCTGTTAAGTGCCATTGAGTCAGTTCAGACTTACAGTGACCCTGTGTAGGGTTCCCAAGGAGCAGTTGGCAGGTTTGAACTGCTGACTATACGATTCACAGTCCAGTGCCATACCAGGAGCCCAAAATCTCTAGAAGAGATATAATCAATCAACTCTACAACCCCTTCAACAAGTATTGTAAACTGATTAAAGACAGACCCTGGCTAAGATAATCATTGTTCAGATAATGTTAACATTATCTAGTCTGAGCTGAGTTCCTGAAATTGCATGGAACTGTCATTCTGAATTGCTAGAAACTTAAAAAAATATTATTTTCTTATTTCAAAATTGATTGTCAGCCTAGTGTTAAGAGCTAGAATTTAGATATGGAGGATAATAATATAGAGGTATCTCTCTCATTGCTCCAGCTACCCAGCATTTGCTTAATGCCTGATACTGGAAAACATGTTTGAATACATTTATGGCCTGGAAAACAACAACAAAAAGTACGTTAGTGTTATTAAAAGCCTATGAGTCAGTTCCCATGCATAGCAATCCTGAATAGGGTTTCCAAGACTGTAAATCTTGGAAGCAGAAACTTTTATTCCCTGGAACTGCTGGTGGGCTCGAAATTCGAATCTTGTGGTTCACAGTCCAGTGCTTATCCTGTAGAGCCACCTTGTTCCTGCAAAGACTATATATATCTATATCTATATATCTATATCTATAAAACTGGAAAATATATGGCAAGAGAAGTGTATTAAAAATATAATGGGATCACTGTACTTATTTTTCTATAAATTTATTTCTATTTGTCTGTAATTGCAAAGAAAAGTTGGAAAAAATGCATCATTTAAATGTAAATTTGATTTTCCGACTCAGTGATCTATGTCTAAATATCCGATGGGAGGTTTACTTGTGACTGAACCTAGTAATCAAAATTATTAGTTAGGTTGATTTGTACAGTAACATAATGGGCATATTTCTGATCTTGCTATGATGCATAAAAGTTATTCTTTACATGCAGCAATATAAAGTCATTGTAAATTTATAAAGATATGTGTGAATGTATGTACATACGGAAAATTACGTCTATCAGACCCAAAAAACCAAACTCACTGCCTTTGAGTCAATTTCAATTCATAGCAGTCCTATTCAAAAACGTGGAATTGCCCTACAGGATTTCTAAAGGCTGTAAATCTTTATGGAAGTAGCCTGCCACATCCTCTTTCCACTTAGTGGCTGATGGATTTGAACCACTGACCTAATGGTTGACAGTAGAGTGCTTTAACCATGGTGCAACCAAGGCTTCTTTCTTATCAAATATGCCATATTCATAATATTAATCAAATAACTTCATGTTTTGGTTAGTTTCACTAATGAAAGATAGGTAGAATTAATAAAAAAGAAAATAAAAAATGGTTACACACACAGTTAGATAAAGATAAAAAATCTTTTTTACCTGGCACAATGATGAGTACTATTTCCTTTTATTTTCAATTTATCTGGCATTTGTATAGTCTGTTGTATAGACTACATTCATTTTTACAGCAAATGATTCTAAGAGTCACTATCTAAGCTGCTGATACAAGAATACTTTGGAATGGAAGAAAAGCATGAAACTTAAGCTTTTAATTCTGTGTTTTGATGTAAATATATTTGGAGACTGATTTCGCCCACTTGAGTTATTTTTTATTTCCAATAAAATTACTATAGTATGTGTTTGATTTATACATTTTCATTCTGATTCCAAAGGCACAACATTTAATGAAAATGTATAAAACAAACAGAGCTGTGATCTATGATATTAAAATATTAAACACACATCTGAAAGGAAATTTTTTGTATTGTGCCCTAAGGATCATATAGTTTGTTAAACAATAGCAAGCAAAATATATTGCACTTGAAGATGTTTTACATACAAGGAGAAGAAAGAAAAAATAAAAGTCCTGTCCCCTCATTGTCTGAAGATGGAATCTTCAAACCACTAACAGAAAACTTCTGCTTTTGTAAGAGTAGTGGCGATTTATAAAGTTTTAAATATAGGAAAGATTTATAGACAAAATAGGAGTTTATTTTCGAAATTGTACTTCTAACAGTGATCCTATATACAACAGAATGAGACACTGCCTGGTCCTGCTGAAATCACTCTGTCAATCTACTGAGAGCTTTCAAATCTTTCACTGACCCTCTACTTTACAAAGCAAGAGAGCTGTCTCCAAGACCTGGTCCCTCCTGAAAGCATGTCCAAAGTATGTGAGATGAAGTCTCTTCATCATCATTTCCTGAGAGTATTTTGCCTATACTTCCTCCAAGACAGATGTGTTTGCTCTTCTAGCAGTCCATGGAATATTTAATATCCTTCGTAAACATTATAATTCAAACGCATCAATTCTTCTGTGGTATTCTTTATTTATTGTGCAACTTTCACATGGATATGAGCTCATTGAAAATACCATGACTTGGGTCAAACACACCTTAGTCCTCAAACTGACATCTTTGCTCTTTGACACTTTAAAGAGGTCTTTTGCAGCAGATTTGCCCATACAATACGTTGTTTGATTAGTTGGCAGCTGCTTCCATGAGGGTTAATTGTGGATCCAAGTACAATGAAATCCTTGACGACTTTAATCTTTTGTCAGTTTATCATGATGTTGGCTATTAGTCCAGCTGTGAGGATTTTTGTTTTCTTTACATTGAGTTGGAATCCACAATGAAGTCTTTTATTTTTATCAGTATGTGTTTCAGTTCCTCTTTGCTTTTAGCAAGCAAGGTGTTTCATTTGCATATAACAGGTTGTTATAATCCTCATCCAATCCTGATGCCACATTCTTCTTCTCATTATTCTGTTTCTGGGTTTATTTTCTCAGCATACATATTGAGTAAATACTGTAAATGGGTACAACCTTAACACATACTTTTTCTGATTTTATTTTGTAGTTTTAATTTCAGTAATAAGCTAATCAGTTGGATACTATATTTTGTTTTATTCTTCCTCTTTTGTTTTTAAAGGAATTTTGGTAGTGTAGTGGGTTACAAATTGGCCTGCTAACTGCAAAATTAGTAGTTCAAATCTACTAGCCACTCTGTGGTAGAAAGATGACACTTTCTTCTCCCACAAAGATCTATAGCCTCAGAAACCCTACATAGGATTGCTATGTTTCCGAGCTGACTCAATTGCACACAACCACCAATATTTCATTTTTAATCTTACACCATAGAATAGGTAGCTCTGGTAGCGTAGTGTTTATGAGTCGGGTTGCTAACCTCAAGGTCAGCAGTTTGAAACTACCAGCCGTTCCATGGGAGAAATATGAGGCTTTCTGCTCCCATAAAGATTTACAGCCCCGGAAACCATATACAGTCAGAACCAACACCATAGCACATAACCACCACCACCACCACCATAGAATAATATACAGGCCTGGAAGATAAGAAAAACATAGTTTATAGTTTAAGGAGTATTTGTGACATGAACATACAGTAAAAGAGCTAGAGCTTTGCCCATAACCCTAGAAACTCTGTCCATGCCCATCATTCTGATCTCAAGCCTATCTCTAGGCTTAGATAACCATTTTTACAAATTTATAGTAGTTATTTTCTTGAGTTAATTTAGTTTTTATCATCTATGTGCTCATTTCTATGCTTGATGTGACCTATTTTCCAAACACCTATGTCTTTTAAGTCTCTGTTTACCCTTCCAAACCTCCCCTTGATTCCTTCCCTTGCTTTATAACTCATCTGTTCCAAATCCCAAGGTCTTTTGATACGTAGAGTTCCCCAGTTTGGATTCTGAATTGTATACTCATGGTGCCATTGAACAGGTTGCTCAGTTTTCTTTAGTTTCCACAAATTACACTTGGATTCAGAAGCCTGACAAAACTAAAGTTTGATCCCATTAGAGGTAGTTTATCATGTTTTCAGGGGAAACTGACTGGTTGATTTTTCTTTTAATGATGTTAGCAACTCCTAATGGTTAGTGTCTATATAGATTAATACATTGGGATGGCAAAATGGTGATAATTTAATGCTATCAAGTATTTTTTCATTTATAGTTAAAGTGTTTTACATAAGATACACCACCTATTCATCTGCTATTTGGGTACTCATTGGCAGAATTCATATTGAAAAAAATAGGACAAATGCTCAGTTTTTTTCCTTTGTTAATCAATTTCAAAGATATTTAACTAGTATCCTTTCATTCTTTGAAGTTTATTTGGTAGCAAAGGAATTGTATTAAAGCATATTGGTGCATCTCAATCAATTTGATTTATTCTTTTTGAAGCTTAAATTTCCCTATTTTGGCCAGTGGGAGTATCTTGGCTCCTTGACATTTCCAAGGTAGCGTAGTGGTTACGAATCGGGCTGCGAACCTCAAGTTCAGCAGTTCGAAACTACCAGCTGTTCCACAGGAGAAAAATGAGGCTTTCTGCTCCTGTAAAGATTTCCAGCCTCAGAAACCCTGTACAGGGTCGCTATGAGTCAGAACCGACTACACGGCACATAACAACAACAACACTGTTTGTTAAGTTACTCCATCTCTGCTATAACAAACAAGCAAACAAAAACCCTGACTTAGAGTCAGTTATTACTCCTAGAAGCACTGTCTTATTTTACTAGATATTGATATTCAAGAACACAATCAGGTTACTAGAAGTTCTCATTCCTACAGGGTTAGTAAGAATCAACTATCTTAGGAGTAAATTATACTGGTGCTTAAAAAGCAATTGTGAACTGAGAGGGAAGGGGTCTTCACATTAAGTATCAATCCTATCCCCTCTGTATACAGGGTTGATAGGAATGGGCAATTTAGACACTGGCTACCTAAAATGGGGTGGCAGGGACTATAAAGGCACAAAGTGACTGGCTTACAAGTTTTTAAGAGAGATTTTAGTGTGCAGGGGAAGACAGAACCCCACTGAATAGTTCTCATCTTGTCTAGACCAGTCTGGTGAAAAGATATGTGGATAAGATTCTTATGATTCAATAGTGAGTAATTGTTATCATGATGACTACTTGTGACTGTCACAACAGTAAAGGTAGAAGTTCTGTAACAAAAAAGGGGGAAGTAGTTAATCTTACAGTCCAGGAACATAGGACTCTAGGACCATCAAGAGAGAAGAGCACAAGCAGAATGTGGGACCCTATCCAGAGAGGCAGAGACATTAGAGATGGAGGCAGATATGAGGACATGGAGAAATAGAGCAGCTGAGGAGTCTAGACTTAGAAAGAGAAAGGCTGTGTACTGGTGGCCAGGGCCAGGCTTGCAGAATGTGTTCTTTGACTGTTTAAATGATTATATATTCCTGAGTGTTTTTGTTTATAGCCAAAAACCAAAAACCAAAACAAAACAAAAAAACAGAGGGAATAGAAGCAAATACTGTTGAATGATGACACATGGAGGAGATTGTAATCATTGTAATGAAACCATGAGTATAAAATCAATGTTCTCCCACTTAATCTATCACGTAATTCACAACAAAAACTTTAAAAAAATGCAATTGTGAGGCTTCAGTGTTGAGAATCTTGGTTTGGACAATCAACAGGTATGTTTGAATTATAATATCTGTAATTATTCTTTTACTGCATTCTACATTAGACAAATGAGCCTCTGAATAACCACACTACTACTACTTTAAAATAATTGCTGATAGTAATTTTTCTTTTTAAATGTTGGTTTGATTTTAATGTAGTTCATAGATTTGTTTGAATCTAGGTTTATTCAAAACTGTGTTTAAGATGGTCTCTAAATGCAAGTGGTATGCATTCAAGATCGTATTTTGGCTCTCATGGGCCCAATTTAATTTTCTTCAGCTTCAGCCTTAGACCGCATATGAACAACTAACAGCCCATTCCAAAGTTTGCCACTGGCCTTAATTTGGCTGATGATCTGAGTTTTTCCACAGTCTTTCCCCACAGATGTAGTCTATTTTATTTCTATGTATTACATCTGTTGAGGTCCAGGTACATAGCCATCTATTATGTTGTTTTAAAAAGATATTTGCAATGAATAAGTCTTTGGTCTTCAAAATTCTAGCATGTGATCTCTAGGATCATTTCTATCTTGAGGTTATATTTTCCAGCTACAGATATTTCCTCTATGTTTACAAGTTTCACATTCAAATTACCAGTAATATCATATCCAAGTATTATTTTGCTGAAAATAATTAAAAAATGGTTGCAACAGTACATCAACAGGGAACTTCTAGAGATTCAAGTTGGATTCAGATGAGGATTTGTAATGAGGGATATTATTGCTAATGTCAGATGGATCTTGGCTGGAACGATGTTTGCTTGTACTGTATTGCCTATGCAGAGACATTTGACTGTGTGAATTATGACAAATTTTGGATAACATTGTGAAGAATGGGTATTTCAGAACACTTAATTGTGCTCATGAGGAACCTTTACATAGACCAAAAGACCAAATAAGGGAATATTTAATGGTTTAAAATCAGGAGAGGTGTGTTCCTAGAGTGGTGTGGTATTCTTTCACCATACTTATTCAGTTTATATGCTGAGCGAATAATACCCAAAACTGGATTATATGAAGAAGAATGTGGCATCAGGATTAGAGGAAGACATTAACAACTTGAAATATACAGATGATGCAACCTTGCTTACTGGAAGTGAAGAGGACTTAAAATACTGATGAAGATCAAAGACCACAGCTTTCAGTATGGGTTGCATCTCAATATAAGGAAAACAAAACTCCTCACAACTAGGCCAATAAATGACATCATGATAAATGGAGAAAAGATTGAAACTGTCAAAGACTTCATTTTGCTTGAATCATGGCAGCAGCAGTCAAGAAATCTTATGATCTATTCCATTAGGCAAATCTGTTGCACAAGAGCTCTTAAACGTATTAAGTGCAAAGGTATGAGGACTAAGGTGCACCTGACACAAGCCATCATATTTTCAATAGCCTCATATGCATGTGAAAGTAGGACAATGTATAACAAAGACCATAGTGGAATTGACACATTTGAGTTATGGTTTGGAGGAAGAATATGAAAAGTGCCATTGTTGTTTTTGTTGCTAAATGCTGTCAAGTTGGTTGCCACCCATAGTGACCATGTATAGGGTTTCCAAGGAGTAGCTGGTGAGCTCTAACCAATGACCTTGTGGATTAAACGACTTTGCAGTCCAGTGCATTAGTCCACAGTGTCACACTAGGACTCTAAAACTACTACAGACTACCAGAAGAACAAACAAATCTGTGTTGGAAGAAGTGCAGCCAGAATGATGAGACTTCATCTCTCATTCTCAGGATCTGTTATTAGGAGGAACCAGTCCCTAGACTCTACCATGCTTGGTGGAGAGAAGGAATGGCGAAAGAGAGGAATACCCCCAGCAAGATGGATTGGCCAGTGGCAGCAGCAGTTTTCCACAAGATTCCTGAGATTTTGAAATAGAGTAAATGGTTTTCTGAGATTGTATAGAATTTAACTAGAAGACTGATTGAACCAATCAGTATAGTCCTGTACCAAGTAATGAGTTGGAACCAACTCAATGGCACCTCACAACAACTGAGAAATAAAGAGGTCAAAAATGTTCCCTTTGTACCATAAAGAGTGCTTGAGTTATATTTGTATGTATCTCTATTTCTAATCACACTATATTCTTGCAATTGAATTTCCACAACTTCTACATATAAACCTCTCTGATCTCTCAGATTATTGCATACATTCCAGAAGCATACAGTACAATCCTTGTCTCCCTCTATATACTTGTAATAAATTATTTCATTTTTATCTTTTTAGAAATCTGTAAATTAAGGTCTATCCATCTTAAGCACAAGCCAGGTTGGTAATAATCACTCAATACACATTTGTTCATTGAATGAATGAATAAACCTCCTAAGAATTTAGACAAATATTTAAAAATTGGTTCATTCTATATTAGCAAGCACCTGACTCAAAGTCAACTGGTTATTCAAAGACATACTATATTTCCAAATTGCTTTTCTACCATTGTTGTTAAGTACTATTGAGTTGGTTCCAACACAGAATAACTCTTTTAGTATTCTCAGAGCAGCTGGTGGCTTTGAACCACTGAATTTGCAGCTAGCAGTCCAGTGCTTATCTATAGCATCAAACCATTTATAAAACTTCAGAATATTTTTATTTCAATTAACACAATTCCTTTTCCACTTTCACAAAATTATGAAAATTGAGAAATCAGTATCATTCCTTATGGTAAAGAATCTGAGATTTTTTTGTTATCCTTGTCTATTCGTTGTGCATAGTTGCTATTGTCTGGCCTGTCTTCTATCTTTAACTGAGTTGAACGATCCCTGTGATACGTAGACAATATCCATTAAAATAAGCAAACAAACAAAAACAACTCTGGCCTATAATTTGTTTCTGTCCTGGTGTGGTGCTGTAGGATAAAGCACTGAATTGCTAATCACAAGGTTTGCTGTACAAACCCACTAGCTGTTCTCAGAAGCTCTATATACTCTTGCTGTGAATCAGAACCAGCTTGAAGGCACACACGACAACATAAGTTGATTTGGACCTGACTCTCAAGCCCATTGTTTCAGCTAGTTTTGCACCCCTTTCCAACCTGTTCTTCATTGCATTTCCTAACCTATTATTGGAACCCTGAGTCCCTGACCTTTTCTCTGCCTTCTAAGTATGCCCTTATACTTGTTACTGATATCTAACGATTGATGCTGTTCTTCGGTTCTCCTTGGTAGTTCTGCTCTCTCCACAGACTGTGCTTTTCTCCCTTTGTTTCAGGCAACACATGAACCCTATTGAGTTTCATCCTCATGAACCACACAATAATATGGCAGAGGTCCTAGTTACAATGAGGAGTGTAATAGTAAAAATGGTATCTGTATACATGTCCATCTAAATTGTATTATACAGTCAAACACTATGCATAAGGTGTTCACTTATTCCTGTGCCAGATGAATATCAGATGGGTAATAGGTTCTTCATGAGAGTTTGAATTAAGAATACCATATTTTATAAAGGTAGAACATTATAACTTCATGAGCCTTCTTATATACATAATAACCATGCCTCTGAACATTGTAGGAAGGCTAGACAGGGGAGTTATTCAGTTTTCCACAGGAATACTGAGCTTTTGATATGGTGAATAATTTTTCCAAGATTGTACAGAATTTAAATGGAAGAATATGATTGAACCAATCACTGTATTTCTCTACCAAGTGATAAATTTCATTCTTTCATTGCCAATTGCGTAACAGTGACCATTTTTCATAACTTTTATGTGCCTCAGTTTCTTTTTTCCTGTTAAATAGTTTTTTTCTGTCAAGCTGAGTTAACTATGTAAATTGTTTTGAACTCCTAGAGGAAAAGAAAAGAGCTGTAGGAGGGATAATTAGGTGCCATGGTATTATAAATGTTTTTAAATGGAGTTGAAAGGTTCACAGAATAAAATTCCTTCCATATTTTCATTAATATGGATTTTTAATACCCTTTGGAAGTTAACCTGAAAAGTGCTTTCTTCTTTATAATACAAAGAAGGAACTTTATTCTCATTGATTTTAAAATTCTTTATAACAGAAAATGCTCAAGTTTCATGATACCCCAAAGGAAAGCAAACATTTAAATATACCAGTTTGCTGATGGACATAGCTGTCTCTAATTGAATAACTCATCCAAATCCCTTTGGGAATAAAAATGCAGTCTTTCAAAGCCAGTGGAATTTTTCTTTCTGAATTCAGATCCACTGGATCAACAGTTACATGTCCAAGTGGGCACTAGTTCTGCACATTTACTTTCTGCCTTGTGATCTTTCCAAAACCAAGTTCTTGTCTTTTAAATGGGAGAGGAATCCTTTTCTGTGAATTTCATGGCACTTAAAAAAAAAAATCTAAATAAAAGTTTGTTTTATATTTGTATTCTAATTGCCTGTCAAAGTGAGTTGGTTTTTATGTTTCCTTTTTAATGACCATTAATATATTTCTTTACAAAGAGACAGTGATATTGTAGCAATATACGTAGGGGGCAGTTTTCAGATATTTGAGTCATGTTTAATTGTTTAAATGGAAGGCTGTATTAGTATACAGCACTGTACAGCCTTATACTAGTCACAAGATAGTATCTGTAAATACATTACAGATTTTCAATCCATCTATTTATTAAACTCATCTCAGTCCTATTAAATTGCTTGTATTGCCTGTGGACTTTCTAATGTGTACCTTTTCCATGTCAGTAAAATATGGATTTATTTTACCATTTTCCATCAGAGATTTCTAAAATACTCCACATTTTCTCATTTTCTATTTGATTATTTTGAAAGTTAGCATTCTGTATTCTGTGACATTGTATGGTAATGAAATTCATATTGAGTAGTCTACCTCACTCATTAGGTATTTCATGAGTTCCACACCAGTTATTTTCTCTTACAGAAGTAGCTTCCAATATCTACTATACCAAAATATGATGACATTTAGGTCTTAGAAAAGGATCTTGAAGTTAATTTCCTCCAACTTCTTTATTTTAGAGATAAACAGTCTAAGAAATTCAGTCTTTTCTAAGATGCCAGAGCTGACTGGTGAGAGTCCAGAGATGAGAGTTGAATTTCTTGGCTCTTATTTGTCTTCTTTCTGTCGTTTCTCTCATGCTGACTTTCCCAGTGTTTATTATATAAGAAAGGTGAGCTGATTTTGCTTTGATTAAGAGAAAGATATTAATGACATGGGGGAAAAGGGCCAAAGGCAGAGATGGGTTACTGTTACACCATTTACAATTTTTCATATTGTCAGCAACATTGCAAGCTAATGATTTGCAGGCAATAGGAGACAGTGTACATTGTAAAAGAAGAAAGAAAAGAAGCTCAAAATCCACAAATGCACTCTAAGAAACAAAATCTTTTGCAAAAGCAATGATTTTGTTTGTGATTATTTGGGATGATACTTCCAAATGTACTGGTACTAGTTATTTGTGATAAGGAAAAGGGAAAAAGCCAGATCTAGACAAATGGAAGAACAAGGAGGTTCTCATAAGCAGAGATATGAAAGCTCTTCTGTTTTGTCAATATATATTCCATTTCCCTTAGCAACTGAATAATGACAGCAGACCAAACAGTACATGATGGAAAATTTTAGGAGATCTTGAGAATTTTGGAATCAGATAGACCAGAGAAACACAGATTAAGTTTTATACCTAATTCTGCATTCAGAAATTTATAGAGACAATAAATTTAATAAACTTCCATCATTATTTCTTCCACCCACAGACCTAGTTGAAATTATTTTTAAATCTGTAACTCTTGTTTGAAAGTATAAAATTTCTATTAGCATTTATTGGGTTTATTTATGCTCCTAATCCGTGTCAATGGAATCCTGGTGTGGCACTGTAGGATAAACACAAGACTACTAACCACAAGGTCACTGGTTCAAATCCATCAGCCACTCCTTGGAAACCCTATACAGAGTCCCAAGAAGTCAGAGCCAACTTGACAGCACTTAACAATAACAACAAATCCCATGTCAAATATACTATTCCATGTGATGCTCATCACAAGCTCATGGTAGAAATTATATAAAAGAGTAAGTTATTGAGAAAAATTAAGAAACTGGTCCAGGTTCTAGAAAGTATGAGAGCTGGGACTTGAATCTACACATACTCCATTAGAAGGTTGTTGGTAGATGTACTTACCAACTACTTACTTATTATGTGTAACTATTAATAATACATACAGCTTTAGGAGAAGTATTATTTATTTAACAACCAGCCTCACTTAAAGACAAAAGGGATAAAATTTAAAAACCCATGAATAAATGACTTTATTGCAATATGTGGAACTCTATCCATGTGGTGTATAATGTCATGCTAACAGTCAGGTTTTCCTTTCCTCCTTTCACTGCTCTTTAAATTAAGTTTTATGACCCTTTGTAAAAGAAAATACATTTTCCTCAGTTCTATATTGCATTTCTTATTAATGCTGTTGCTGTTAGGTGCCACCGAGTCAGTTCCAACACCTGCTGCTGTTGTTAGGTTTCATCAAGTCATAGTGACATTATGAACAACTGAATGAAACACTGCCCAGTTCTGTTCCTACTTCACAATCATTGTTATGCTTGAGCCCATTGCTGTTGCTATGGTGCCAATCTATATCATTGAGGGTCTTCCACTTTTTTGATGACCCTTCACTTTATGATGTCCTTCTCTAGGTACTGATTACTCCTGATAATATGTCTGAAGTATGAGAGAAGAAGTCTAGCCATCCTGTCTTCTCAGAAGCATTCTGGCTGTATTTTTTCCAACATAGATTTCCAGTACTCCACAGTACTTCTAATATTCTCTATCTACACCAAAACTCAAATGCATCAATTCTTCTACTACTTTCTTCCTTATTTATTATCCATCTTTCACATGTTATTGAAAACAGCATGGCTTGTGTCAGGCACATCCTCAGATTGACATCTTTGCTCTTCAACACTTTAAATAGGTCTTGTACAGCAGATTTGTCTAATGCAATATGTCTGATTTCTTGACTGCTGCTTTCATGAGTGCTGATTGTGGATCTAAGCAAAATGAAGTCTTTGACAACTTCAGTCTTGTCTTCATTTATCTTGATATTATTTATTGGTCTTGTGGTGAGGATTTTTGTTTTCTTTAAATTGAGGTGCAATCCATACTGAAGGCTCTGGTCTTTGATCTTCATCAGTAATTATTTTAAGTCCTCTTCACTGTCAGCAAGCAAAGTTTTATCATCTGTATATCACAGCTTGTTAAGAAGTCTTCCTCCAATCCTGAAGTGAGGTTGTTCTTCATATAATCCAGCTTCTCGAAATATTTGTTTGGTGTACAATAAGTATGGTGAAAGAATACAACCCTAGCATATGCCTTTCCTAATGTAAAACCACTTATTGTGTTTGAACGACTGCCTCATAATCCATGGACAGGTTCATGATCCACACAGTCATAAGCTTTTTGTAATCACTAAATACAGGGTCGCTATGGGTCGGACCCGACTCGATGGCACTCAACAACAACAAAGCACAGGTAAACATCTTTCTTGTATTCTCTGTTCTCAGCCAAGAGCCATCTGATGTCAGCAATGATATCCCTCATTTCAGATTCTCTTCTGTATATGGCTTGAAACTCTGGAAATTCCCTGTCAATGTACTATTGCAGCCATTTGTGAATTATCACTAGCAAAATTTTAGTTGCATGCAATATTAATGATATTGTCTGATGAATTCCACATATTGGGTCACCTCTCTGTGGAATGGGTACACATGGTTTTCTTCTAATCAGTTAGCCAGGTTGTTGTTGTTGTTAGGTGCCATCGAGTTAGTACCGACTAATAGTGATCCTATGCACTACAGAACGAAACACTGTCCTATCCTGGGCCAACCTCACAATTGTTGCCACACTTGAGTCCAATGATGCTGCTACTTGGCCAATCCATCTCAATGGGGGTCTCCTCTTTTTCTCTGACCCTCCACCTTACCAAACATGATATCCTTCTCCAGCAAATGCTCCCTCCTGACAATATGTCTGAAGTATGAGAGATGAAGTTTGGCCATCCTGGCCTCTAAGGAGCACTCTCGTTGCACTTCTTCCAACACAGATCTCTTTGTTCTTTTGGCAGCCCATGGTACTTACAATATTCTCCTCCAACACCATAACTCAAATGCACCAGTTCTTCTATGGCTTTCCTAATTCACTGTCCAAATTTTGCATGCATATGAGGTTATTGAAAATACCATGGCTTGGATTAGGTGTACCTTAGTACTCAAACTGACATCTTGGTTATTCAACACTTTAAAAAACGTCTTGTGCAGCAGATTTGCCTAATGCAATAGGTTGTTTGATTTCTTGACTGCTGCTTCCTTGAGAGTTGATAGTTGATCCAAAAAGAATGAAGTCATTGACAACTTTAATCTTTTCTCTGTTGATAAGAATGTTGTTTTTTGGTCCAGTGGTAAGGATTTTTGTTTTCTTTACATTGAGATGCAATCCATATCAAAGGCTGTGATCTTTGATCTTCATCAGTAAATATTTTAAGTCCTATTCACTTTTCAGCAAAACAAGGTTGTATCATCTGTATATCTCAGGTTGTTAATGAATCTTCCTCCAATCCTGATGCCATGTTCTTCTTCATATAACCCACTTCCTTAGATTATTTGCTCAGAATACAGGCTGAATAAGTACAGTGAAAGAATAGCTGTCTTCAAAATTTCTTGGCATGTATGAGTGAGTGCCTCCAGTGCTTCTGACTCCTAGACAGAAGGAAACACTGCTCAGTCATGCATCCTCAGAATCTCTCTTTGAGCCCACTGTTGCAGTCACCATGTCAATCTATCTCATTGAAGCTCTTCCTCTTTTTTGCTGACCTGTACTTTAGCAAGCATGATATCCTTTTTCAGGGACCTGTCCCTTCTAATAACATGCCCAAAGTAACATGAGACAAAAGTCTTGCTGTCCTTACTTCTAATTCTTCTAAGATGCAGTCTAGCTGCACTTCTTCCAGGACAAATTTAATCGTTATTCTGAAAGTCATGGAATATTCAATATTATTCTCTAACACCGTAATTCAAATGCATTGATTCTACTTCTGGTCTTCCTTATTCATCATCCAGTTTTCACTTGCATATGAGATGGTTTGAGTCAGACACAGCTTTGTCCTTAAAGTGATATCTTTACTGTTTAATACTTTTGAAAGGTTCTTTTGTTTTGTTTTGGCAGGTGCTTGTTTGCAGCAGTAGATTTTCCCAACACAGTATGTCATTTAATTTTGCTACTACTGTTTCCACACGTGCTGAGCAGATCCAAGTAAAATGAAATTCTTGGCTAGTTCAATCTTTTCTCTGTTTATTATGCTGTTATTCATTGGTCCTGTTTACATTTCAACTCCTCTTGTTGTTGTTGTTATGTGTCTTTGAGTAGGTTTCTACTCATGAAGAACCAAACACTGTCCAGCACTGTGTCATTCTCACAATTGTTGTTAAGCCTGAGACCATTGCTGCTTTCACTGTGTTTATCCACCTCCTTAGTGGTCTTCCTTTTTTTTTTTTGTTGACCCTCTACTTTAGCAAGTATGATATCTTCTGCAGGGGATGCCCCCTCCTCTTCCCTGATAATATGCCCAAATTATGAGAGGCCATCCTGACTTCTAAGGAGCATTCTGGCTGTATTTCTTCCAACTTAGATGTATTTGTTTTTCTGGCATTCCAAGGCACTTTTCCAAGGCACAATATTTTTCTCCCACATCATAGCTTAAATACATCAATTCCTTTATGGTCTTCCCTCAGTTCCACCTATAATACATACAAATTCTTAGAAAGATACATGTACTAACAGTTGTTACTGCAATATTACTCATGGGCATAGAAAATTAAATCTTATTAATTACTAAGAAAAATCACTGCCTTCCACTTCATTTATATGCTTTCATACATGGTCAACAATACAGAAAAATATTAAGACTAAAGCTCACTATAAGTGATCCAGGAGCAATCAGTGTAAGATTCAAGAGTAACTCTATGAAATCGCTACTTATTGCCAGAGGCATATCTAATGAGTATATTTGTGCTGTTTGCTCAGTTTTATAAAAATACTTCAAATTGTAAACAAAATAAAATCAGATTGACACCAACATCTTGCATCATATTGTCAAACTGATTTTAGTGTTTGAAAAATGTTCTCTGGATCTGAAATAATTAAAGTTACCTTCTCAGTTTATAATCTCAATGAAATTATTATACAATATTAGGCATAATAGAGTTTTCATCTTTGTTTAGCTATGAAAAATATTATTATTATTAAGGCAAGTTAAAAAAAAAGAAATATATCATTTCAGTCATCTATTTGTGAGAGAACACAAGAAAGATGATTTTGTTTAATATTAAAAGAAAATGAGTGATTTATCCTTGAAATAAAACTTATAAAGTACATCTAAAAAATTGTCATGCTTCATTAGAAGTTATTCAGTGAGAAAATTAAGCCCAACAATGAAGATATTAATTGACTTTAAGAGTTGCAGGCTAGTTTTAATTAAAACTGGCAGTAATTATTTAGCTTACATCTGTGATTTATCTGAAATTCAGACAGACTATGCAGCAGCATGAGTTTACTTTGATTCTTGGAATTGTTGTAAGTAGGATGAGTAATATTTCCTTTGTACTGAAGGCAATCTGGAAGCAAAAGCAGCTGGAATACTCATATTTGATCTACGCACTATAGCCGTTGTAAAATAGGAACCACGGTATGGCAGTTTTAAAAATTTCAACAGCTGAATTATAGTGATTACATACAAAAAAAATTCTGCTTCAAACCTAAAAAAATAATAGCCAGAATGGAGAATGTTTTTAGGTTCTTAAGAAGTGATTTATATTAAGTGTTGTTTACAATTTTTACATGGTGCGTTTCCTGGGTAAAATTACTTTGATTTTACATTAGTCATGCTTTTTTAAAATTCATTGAAATCCATTATTATGAATTACAACACCATTGTTCTTATACCAGTAGTGTACTTTATGTTAAAAGGGATTTAAATTCTGATTAAAAAAAGAAAAAAAAACAGGAAGAAAGAAAAGCTTGACTCCTCAGGTAGTATATACTGATTACAATGTCATTATTTTTAACAGAAAATAAAAGGATAAACCTTTCTTGGTAAGTGCTGTGTATAAACTAAATCTACCCCAAGCAATGATTTGTAACTGGTACATAAGCTGCTGGTGCTTGGTTTTTGGTCATTACTGTGATTTGTGGTAGAGGTAGCTCCCCCTCAAGCCATGTATTGCAAAGGTTGCAGTTTATTCAGCAGACTACTATCTGAGAGATACACAGCATTGTCTGATAACATTCCACAGCTTCACAGTAACTTACTTCTATCTAATCTTGTTCATCACAGTAGATCACAGCCCTAGCTATTACTGGTGATCAAACATATCACAGAGTTTATCACTACTCTGCTGAGCCTGAATGGGGACAACAGAACCCTGAAATATAAACTCAGATAGTATAGTTAAGCACCATGTGCTAAGAATTGTGGATGGGTATACAAAGCCATCAGGAATGAGTCAGCTTATTTTAGCAGAGATGACTGAGAAACCAGGAAGCCAAAAATAAATACATTAATAATGTCCACATGGAAGCCTTTTGTAAGTCAGGGACTACTAGTATAATCAGGATCTGTAGCTTGAGTGAGAAACAAGACATTTCAAATAAATCTTTCAGAAAGATTTGAGAAAAGGAGGTTAATAGCAGTAAACTTGTAACTCATTTCTTCCTGCAAAGGGGGGATCTAGAGGGGATGACTGACCTACATCACTGTAGGATAAGCACTGGACTGCTAACCATAAGGTTGGCTGTTTAAACGTACCAGCTGCTCCTTGGAAATCCTATGCAGCATTAACAGCAACAACAACCTTCCTTATAAAAGGATTCATGGTATTTATTTACTAGCAAAAACATAATGAAGAGTTTTTATCTAAATAGATAGACATTGATTTCTATTTTTGTCATTGGATACAAGTATGAGCAGCCCCCAAACTGAATTGACTTCCTTTGAGAACAGTGTTTCCAAGCACATTTTTTTTTTTTTTTAGATTCCTAGTCTTTTAATCAGAAACCACAGTCTACTGAAGAAAAAAATGATAATATTAGAAGCTTGTTACTGATGCATTTAGACTTCTCTAGTGCAGTGGTTCCATACACTAAGCATAAGATTGTGAACCAAAAGGTCTGTGGTTTGAGCCCACCAACTGCTCCATGGGAGAAAGATGAGGCTTTTGGCTCCCATGGAGATTTAAAGCCTGGGAAATCCTGTACAGGGTCACTATTAGTTAGACTTGACTAAACTGCACTTAACAATAATAAAGACATATAAGAAATGTTAATTCACTGCATGTTATTGCTTATATCTTTTGAATCATTGTCAGAGAGTAGTATTGGGTAAGATCTAATTATGCTTTGACTCAGTGTTAAAACAACTAGGAAAGAGGATGCACCCAAGATTCCCAAATGTTAGCATAAAATATATATGAATCAAGAATTACCAATAATATAGAAATTAACTTACAGTAAGCCAGAAATTAATAGGAAACAAATCAGATTTATGCCTTTAAACTAAAATATTATGATTTTAGATACAGAATGTAAAGTAACTTTATATGAGATATACAACAACCCAAGAAGAAATAAGACATTATCCAAATTGACTGATGGGACTTGAAAGAAAACCAAATATAACTTTTAAAATGGAAGTGTCTTTTTTTTTAATTAAAAATAATTATTTGAATTAGTTAAAAGTAAGATAGATTAAATAGTACATAAAATATGATGGCTGAGAAATTTCCAAAACTCGTGAAAAATCTGATTCTACAGATAATCTAGGCAGTACCACATAGAACTGAGTTAGCGTGAAAAAAGAAATTCACACTTGCACACAGTTCAATGAACCTGAAGAATAAGTAATACAAAAAATCTGAAAAACAAAGAGAAAAGTAAAGGTATTTACAAAATAATGACAACTAAACAGAATGTCAGCAAACTCTTCAACACCACAATAGAAAGCAGACAACAGGGAGATAAAATCCACAAAGGGCTGTCCAGAATAAGGACTAAAAATAAGTAAATAAAAAGGATTGCAAATAAATTTGAACAGTTACCTGCAACTGTTCTAAACTAAATGAAGGATTAATGACTATATTTCAGGACAAAAGAAAATCTCAGAAGGACAGTCTAACATGCAGGAAGCAATGTGGACTGTCAATGTTGGTAAATTGATAGTCCATCTACATTATTGTATAGAACAATAAGGATAATATATCATTATGGAACTAATGAAACGGTCATACTTCTAGCAGGATTGAACAAATAATAGAGATAGAGAGAAGATAACATACATATTAAAATGAAAAAAGAAATAGTTCCAAGTCTAATGTTGTTGTTGTTACGTGCCTTTGAGTTGATTCTGACACATAGCAACCCTGTATAGGTTTCCAAGGAGAAGCTGGTGAGCATGAACCGCCAACCTTGCAGTTCAAATGACTTTGCAGTCTGACGCATTAGCCCACAGCACCACACTAGGACTTTGCAAAATTTATCCGTTAAACTGAAATTTTTGTTAAATTCTCAGAAAAATAAAACTTTTCAAAATTCACATAAATAAAATGAAGATTTAAGTACAACTATGAGAACTAATAATTTTGCATTAATTTAAAATACCTGCCACCAAGGAAAGCATAATATTGTCAATTCATCAAACTTGTAAGAAAAAGATTCAATATAAAAATGGGTATTCCAATATAAAAATTTATATATTAATTAGTAAATCAATCCCTGATGAATTCAAATAGAAAAGTCAAATGCATAACACTATTTTGAAAAATAGGTACAGAAATATATTTATGAATTTGAAATAGGGAAATTGAAGAGCTCTCACTTTGAAACAGTGATATATTCAAATACATCATATCGGAAAGGAGTCCTGATTTGGCATTGTAAGATAAGCACTGAACTGCTAACCCCAAAGTTAGCAGTTCAAACTCATCAACTGCTGCATGGAAACCCAATGTAGGGTCACGATGAGTCAGGACTGACTCCATGGCAGTTAATGACAACATATCTAAAAACTTTTATTGTTAGAATCACACAATAAAGAAAGTGTAAATATGAGCCAAAATCTGGGAAATGATATTGGAATAAATATAAAGGACAAAGGATTGTTGTTAGGTGCCAATGAGTAGGAACTAACTCATAGAGACCCTATGACAGTAGAATGAAACAATGCCTGGTCCTGCACAAACCTCACAGCCATTGCTACATTTGAGCTTATTGCTGTTACCACTATGCCAATCCATCTTGTTGGAGATCTTCCTCTTTTCTCCTACCCTCCACTTTACCAAACATGATAGCCTGCTCCAGGGACTGGTCACTCCTGATAATATGTCTGAAGTATGACAGAAAAAATTTGAGCAGCCTGGCTTCCTAAGGAACATTTTGGCTGTATTTAATCCAACACAAGATTGCTTTGTTATTTTGGTAGTCCCTGGTTATTTGTAATATTCTCCTCTGACACCATAATTCAAATGCCTAAATTATTCTATGGCCTTCCTTATTCATTGTCAAAATTTCACATGCATATGAGGTTATTGAAAATATCATGGCTAGGAGCAGGCACACCATAGTCTTCAAACTGACATCTTTGCTCTTGAGTATTTTAAAGAGGCCTTGTGCAGATTTGCCTAATGCAATGTGTTGTTTAGTTTCTTGACTGCTGCTTCCATGAGTGTCGATGGTTGAACCGAACAAATGAAGCATTTGACAACTTCAACCTTTTCTCCATGTACATGGATGTTGTTTATTGGTCCAGTTATGAGGATTTTTGTTTTCTTTACATTGAGGTACAACTCATACTGAAGGTTGTGGTCTTTGACCTTCATCAGTAAGTATTTCAAGCCATCTTCACTTTCAGCAAGCAAGATTGTATCATCTGCATATTGCAGGTTGTTAATGAGTCTTCCTCCAATACTACTGCTGTCTTCATATAATCCAGCTTTTCGTATTGTTTGCTCAGCATACTGATTGAATATGTATGTGAAAGAGTAAAACTCTGGTGCACATCTTTCTTGATTTTAAACCATCCAGTGTAGCCTTGTTCTGTTCTAACAGCAGCTTCTTGGTTTCTGTACAGGTTCCCCATGACTACAATTATGTATTCTGGAATACCCATATTCTACAACATTGTCCATATCTTGTTATGATCTATACAGTCAAAAGCCTTTGCATAGTCAATAAAGCACAGGTAAACATCTTTCTGGAACTCTCTACTTCCAGCCAAGATCCATTGGACATCAGCAGTGATATCCTTCATTTCATGTCCTATTCTGAATCTGTCTAGAACCTCTGGCAGAACCCTGTGAATATAATATTGCAACCATTTTTAAAAATTTATTTAGCAAAAGTTTACTAGCACATGATTTTAATGTTATTGTCCTATGATTTCTGCATTCCATTGGATCACCTAATTTTGTAATCGGCACAAATATGGATCTTTTCCATTCAGTTGGTCAGGTTGCTGTTTTCCAAATTTCTTGGCATATATGAGTGAGTGCCTCCAATGCTGCATCAGTTTGTTGAAATATTTCAATTTGTCTTCCATCAATTCCGAGAGCCTTGTCCTTTGCCAGTGACTTCAGTGCAGCTTGGACTTCATACTGTAGTGTCATTGACTCTTTATCATATACTGTCTCTTAAAATAGTTGAACATTGACCTTTTTTTTTTTAGTAGTTATTTTTGGTATACCTTCTATCTTCTTTTGATGTTTTCTGCATCATCCAATATTTTGCACATAGAATCCTTCAATATTTCAAGTCAAAGTTTAATTTTTTCCTTCAGTTCTATCAGCTTGAGAAATGCTGAGGGTATTCTTTCATTTCTGTTTTTTTTTCAGTTATTTGGTAGTCACCGCTATAAATTTTCACTAAAGGACCAAAATTAATAGCCAATATTAACTATCACATGTTTTTGTCATGCTCCTAACAATTCTTTTAATAAGGTATTAAGTTTTTGCCATCATAATCAGTAAAATAAATACTGCTTTCCTTTTAATTGCAGAGAATCTCACATAAAAATAATCCATCATCTCTATCTATCTATCTATCTATCCTCCTTACTTTCATCAACTTGCAATATAGTTTACAATAAAAAAGGAACATAAAATGAGATAAGGACACAAAGTAAGGAAGTGCTAAAGAGAAAAAGAAAAAGACAAGAAAAACAAACAACACATGATGAGGGTATGTCAAAGGAACAAAACCACAATGGAAAGAGCTGTTAAAACAAATATTGAAACATTATTTGTAGCAGAATAAATAAAATACTAATGGATTATAACTCAAAGTATAAAATAACTATCTATGAGTCCAAACTCATATAAATAATGGATTGAATAAATATGTATATGCATACTATAAATTGACACATCTCCCATGTGGAAAATTTCAAAATAACCATGGAGGTACTCTACCCTCAATGAGATGTAATATAATTTTCCACCCCTTAATTTTTGTTGTACATAATGTCTTCCTTCAAAAGTGTGAAGTACAGAAAGGGAAAAAATGGAATTTAATAGTGGAGAAACCAGACAAACATTGAACTCATCCCAACAATCAATATCAACATCAACAGTGATAAGCCATGTTGATTGTGTATACCCTTGATTTAATGTGATTAGAATGGTTCTTCACCTTTGTTATCCTCCCCAGAACCCACAGATATAGAAAATATATAGATAGATAGCTGCCATTGAATCAACTTAGACCTATAGAGACCTTATGTAAGCATCGATTGGTTTTGTGTTGTTCTCATATTCACTGGCATATTCTAGTCCATCAGTGTGACTATTGTGATAATCTGTCTCATAGAGGATTTCCCGTGCTCTTGTTGGCTTTCTACCTTATAAAGTATGATGTTATCCTTTAGCAATTGATTCTCTTGATGATGTATCCAAATCAAATGAGTTGGATGATGTTCTGTTGTGAACCATGAAATTTTCATTGGCTAATTTTGTGAAGTAGATGACCAAATGTTTCTTCCTAGTTTGCCTTACTCTGGGCTGTCAGCTGAACCCTATCCATCATGAGTGGTGGTGGTGATGGTGTACTGTGAAGTCAGCACTGAGCCATAGCGACCTTGTGTAGGGGGATTCTGAGGCTGTAAATCTTTATGGGAGCAGAAAGCCTCATCTTTCTCCCTCAGAACAGCTGGTAGTTTCGAACTGCTGACCTTGAGATTAACAGCCCAGTTCGTAACCACTATGCTATCAGTGCTCCTTATCCATTCATGAGTAACCATTCTGATATTTCATAAACTATTGGCATAGCTTTCAGCATAATACAACATGCAAGCCATTACAGTAAGCAAACTGACAGACAGGCAGTGACCAAAATCCATAACAGGAAACAACATCAAACAAATCCCATTTCATGGCTTTCAAAAAAATACTTGACCGGTAATCCTCAAGTCAAGAGGAGCTTAATGAGACATGACAATTAAGTGCATTGTGATGTTGTCAATTGATCTTAGAACAGAAAAAGAACATTACCAAAAAACAAAAACAACACTAAAAATATAAAAATAAACTGTGGACTTTAATAATATCATATAAAATTAGTTCATTAAATATAACAAATATACCATAATTCCAAAGTTATTGGTGTTCTGGTGTAGAGCTGTGGGTTAATGTGCTGGACTGCAAAGTCATTTGAACTGCAAAGTCAGCAGTTCAAGCTCATCAGCTTCTCCTCAGAAACGCTATACAGGGTCATTTTGCATCAGAACCAACTTGATGGCACTTAACAACAACAAAAACAACATAAGATGTTAATAATTGGGAAGATGTGTTATAAGATATTTGGGGCTATTCTGTACTGTATTCTATTTTTAATATAATCTAAAGCTGTTTTAAAATAAAAAGTGTTTTTTAAAAAAATCTGTGTAAAAGCTAAATATATGGTTTGGTCACTAAGTGTTATATTTAGAGGAAAGATAGTATTTTCAACTGTGGTCTTGGCAAGGTTACCTAGAGGTGGTGAGGACTGAACTCAACATTGAAAAATGAAAATTAACCTTTCACAATTTTTCATTTTAAAATAAAAATACTGCACAATGAACTATGCAAACATTGCATTGTCTTTATGTCTCTTTATCTCTGTATAAAAATATATACATATAGATTTATGTATATCCCTGTATGTTTATACACTTGCAATCTATTTGGCTAGAGCAGGTAATGCGTTACTTGTTGTTATTAATTATATCTGGCTTTACATAATTTACACATCTGTGGCTGGAGATAAAAAGAGGTGGCATTTCTCTTTGTTTTTTGGTGTGTACGCAGCTGTTTACGTTGTTGTGCCAGGGTTTTTTTCCAGGAGGGAACTGCTTGTATCCCTAATGCCAGCCAGTGGCATTAGGCTATTAAGTGAGATGAAAACAAAATTACCTCTTCCTGGTGCTGTTGCTATAGTAACTGTTGTGCCTACTATTGCCACCTACCTCCTATTAAGTGGCATTTAGTTTTTCCTGGAGTCCAAATTTAGTCTTCTTAGTGGCATATTTCTCATTGCAAGCAGATGCTTCCATTTTCAGTAAAGTGTTCATCGTTTATAATACAGGTGATCTTTATTATCCTTACTTTCAAAAAGACAAACTTTTGAAATCAGCAACATCTGTCATCAAAATATCAGAGTTTAATTTCCATACTGTTAAATACTATCAGTGTAGAGACCTCTAAAGGTCCTGGAGACACGAATGTGATATGAATATTGTTGTTGTCAAGTTCTGTCAAGTTGGTTACAATTCACAGTGGCCCTGTATAGAGTTTCTATAGAGCGACTAGTGGATTTAAACCATATACCTTTCAGTTCAAACAGACCTTGCAGTCCAGTGCTTATCCTACAGCAGCACACCAGGATTCAATCTTTGCTTAACCAAAGTCTAAACAAACAATTGGAAAGTTTTGTATTTTACAAACTTTTCTTTGCTTTTTTGTGTGTGTTTTTGATACCTGCAAAAATGTAAGTAAGAGGGAAAAATGAATTTCCAGTATTATGACAGCTACTGGCAAAAAACAAAAGCAAGAATTCACAGCAGTGGGGTCACTAAGTCTGCTTTTAAAAATAAACACTTATGAAAAAACAAATGTTTAAAATGACTTTACTATCTGTCCCTTGAAAAGTCTTTCTTGCCTTATTAGTGAAATACCAATGGTTACTGAGATAAATAAATTACTAGCTATAACTCTAATACTTTGATAATCTGAAAACACAGAGTCAAAGTGTGGAGAAATTTATATGAATCATAGTGTGTGGAGCTAGTTTCAGAAATACCTAAATTTTACCTCATAATGTAGAATAGTCCTGCTTATTAAAAGAAGATAAAATAGGTGTTATTATATTATTATACAGCTGTTACCATTCAAAACCACCACAGTACTTTTCTTTATATGCCCCCCAACCATTACAATAATCACTTGAGAGCACCTACCATCACTTCTATAAGGTAGAAAATGGAAGTAGTTCTAAAGAAGGCACATTGCATCTTGAGTTAAATGAGTGTGATTTGGTAAAGTGATGGATCTGAAATCACATCAATATTAAGAACCCTGGTAACAATCGGCTTTGGGAATTGTACTTTTTCTGTTGTTGCTGTTCAGTTCCATCAAGTCGGTTCCGACTCACAGTGATCCTCCTGTATAGGGTTTCTGAGGAGCAGCTGGTGAATTTGAACTGTCGACCTTGCAACTCAAACTAACCTTGAGGTACAGCACATTATCCTGCAGTGCCACATCAGGATTTTCCACTAATTTAATGTTTTTTTCTACTCAACACCAATTTAGTATCAGAATCAATATTTAAGATAGATTTCAAATTAATCCAACAGAACTCCTATAGATGAACATGTGCTAAATATGGGAGTTGAGTTGTCATTGTTGTTGTTGTTAAGTGCAATTAAATTGGTTGCAACTTATAAGTACCACATATAGGGATTCTGTGGAGTGACTGGTGGGTTTGAACCACTGACCTTGCAGTTAGGAATCCAGTGCTTATCTTACAGCACCCAAACAGATAAGGGTTGGTATTATATTAATTTATTCTATAATTAGTAACTTAAGGTGGTGGTTGTATGCTTTGGAGTCCTAGCGTTCCAACTCATAACGACCCTCTATAGGGTTTCCAAGGTTGCAAATCTTTGTGGGAGCAGAAAGCCTTATCTTTCTCCAGCGGAACGTCTTGTAGTTTCAAACTACTGACCTTGAGGTTAGCAGCCCAACACATAACCACTAGCTACCAGAGCTCTTTAAGTGACTTAAGAAAGCGACTTCATTAGCATTCAAATGCATAGTGAATGTAATGAAAAAATGAATGCATCTTATCTGCTACAAACATCAAGTGTAAATATTTTCAACAAATAATTGAAGACATCAAGTACATGAGTCTTATAACAAAAGTTGTTGTTAAGTGCCATCGAGTCAGTTCCAACCCATAGCAACCCTATATAGGGTGTCCGAGGAGCAGCTGGTGAGCTTGAACCATTGACCTTGCAGTTCAAACAGCTTTGTAGTCTGGTGCATTAACCCCAGTGCTACACCAGGACTCTATAGCAGAAGTAGCACCAAGTAAAGAAGAGGTCAAGTGAATATGAATCATCAGAAGAAAAAGACTCCTGGTGTGGTACTGTTGGGTCGGCACTGAACTTCAAACTACAAGGTTGGCAGTTCAGACCCACCTATTGCTCCTTGGAAACCCTATACAGGGTTGCTATGAGTTGGAACCAACTCGAAAGCACTTAAAAACAACAATAATCAGAAGAGAAGCAAGAAAATAATTATTATATGAACCAAGAATATTTTCTTTTTTTAGCAAAATGGTTTGTAAAACTAAATAAGATACTAAAACATACCATCTGTGAAAAAAGTAGTTTTTGAGAAGAAATGAACAGGTGCCAGTGAAAGAGCAGAATGAAATGAAACAAGAATAGGGTGTGATTGAAAGATGCAAACAGATTAAAATGAATACTGATGGCCAAGTGTAGGGCGGTAAGGAGCTAAACTGTTAAATTGGTAGTAACACAAGGAACTACACTGCAGTGATAATAAAGATAGGATTAATAATAGTGATCATTTAGTCACTGAGTAAAAATAAATTCAAGAATGCCTGTTAAAATGTGGGAAAAGGTCAAGGAAATAAAGCAGGAGAGAACACAAAAGATGTGGAGAAGAGAAAGTTAACCTAAAAACCAAAAATAACAGAAACTGAAGCAATTATGAAAAAACAAAATAAAAATGTTAAACTGAGAAAAAATATCTAAATATATAAATAACATTTCTTTCATAATATTCTGTAAAAAAAATAATGAAGTATCCATAATTGAAACCTTCTGGTAACTTTTAATAACAGTGATGAAAAGAAATTATATATGTATTTAATTTAAAATTTTGAACTATAAGGAGAAGAAGAAAACTCAACTGGCTCCCAAATTTTCTTCTATGAATGAAATATACATCAGTTGGCCACCACTCTCATGTCACTTTGTTGTACTGTGGTGGCCTGTGTGTTGCTGTGATGCTGGACTATGCCACCGGTATTGTAAATACCAGCAGGATCAACCATGATAGACAAGTTTCAGCTAAGCTTCCAGACTAAGACAGACTAGGAAGGAGAGTTAGGTGATTCTGAATGTTTACTCACTGAAAACCATATGAATAGCAGTTGAACACTGTCAGAGTGCAACAGAATATTGAATATTAAAACAAGTTGAATAGTGCCAAGGACAGTCCTGGTGTAACTCTGTGGGCTAAAGCTCTGGACTGCAAGTTTGGTTTGAATCACCAAGTAGAACTGACCATGATTATGTCAA
>NW_006408526.1:7126680-7131069 GCF_000296735.1 Chrysochloris asiatica
ATATGGAGTAAGAAAACAAAAAGGGAAGAATATGCTCATCATTTCTTAAGCTGTTGTAACTGAAGATATAATTCAAGCCTAGACTTACAATATTGGAGTATTCTATGGACAAAATGGTACTTGAAAGCCAGGAGAGCCAGACTTCATCTTTCATACTTTGGACATGTTATCAGGAGTGACAAATCCCTGGAAAAGGATATTATGTTTGGTATAGCAGAAGGTCAAAGAAAAGAGGAAGATTCTCAGCAAGATGGATTAGCACAGTGGTGGGAGCAGTGAGCTCAAAAGTGGCAACAATTGTAAGGTTGGTACAAGACTTGGCAGTGTTTTGTTCTGTTGTGCATAGGGTTGCTATGAGTCGGTACCAACATGATAGCACCTAACAACAACAACAAATGGGAAAAAATATTGAATTAAGCAGAAAGCATCAAAAGAAGATGGTAAGAATGCACAATGTCACTGCACATCAAGTAAATTGTCAAAGTCCAAACATTTCAAAACATAGCATATGATCAAGAACCCATGGTACTGTAGGAAGAAGTCCAAGAAGCACTGAAGATATTGGCAAAATCTCCAGGAATTGAATCACTACAAATTAAAAGAGTTCAACAAACTGAAGCAGCACTGGAGACAGTTATCATCTATGCCTAGAAATTTGGGAGACAGCTAGTTGGTCAACTAATTGAAAGTGATCCATATTTGTGCTCATCCCAAAGAGAAGTGACACAATCAATGGAATGCAGAAATTGTCATAAAATATCATTAACATCACATGCAAGTAAAATTTTGCCCAAGATCATTAAAAAATAGCTGCAACAGTACATTGACAGGGAACAGCCAGAGGTCCAAGCTGGATGAGGACCTGGAATGAGGGATATCATTACGAATTTCAGATAGATCTTGTCTGAAAGCAGAGAATACCAGAAAGATGTTTACTTGTGATTTATTGACTATGTAAAGACTTTCCACTATGTGAATCATTACAAGCTCTTGACAACTTTGCAGAGAATTGAGATTCCAGAACACTCAACTGTACTCATGAAGAACCTGTATGTAGCCCAAGAGGCAGATGTTAGAACAGAATGAGGCACCACTGAATGGTTTAAAATCAGGAACAGTATCATAAAGGTTGTATTCGATTTGCATGCTGAGCAAATAATCAAAGAAGTTGGATTATATGAAGAAATTGGCATCAGGATTGGAGGAAGACTCATTAACAGTCTATTGTATGCAGATGATACAACTTTGCTTGCTGAAAGCAAAGAGGACTTAGAATATTTACTGTCAAAAACCAAAGACCCCAGCTTTCAGTATGTGTTGACCTCAATGTAAAGAAAAGAAATATCCTCACCACTGGACCAATAAATAATATCATGATAAAGGGAGAGAAGATTGCAATTATCAAAAACTTCATTTTAGTTGGAACCACTGTCAAAACTCATGGAAGCAGCAGTCAAGAAATCAAACAGCATATTGCATTAGGCAAGTCGGTTGTACAAGACCTATTTAAAGAGCAAGATGACAGTTTGAGGACTAATGTGTGCCTGACCCAAGTCATGATATTTTCAATAGCCACATATACATGTGAAAGTTGGACACTGAATAAGGAAAACTTTATTAGAATTGATACATTGGAGCTGTGGTGATGAATAATATTAAAAGTGCCATGAAGTGTCAGAAGAACAAACTAATCTGTGTTGGAAGAAGTACAGCCAAAATGCTCCTTGGAAGCCAGGATGGCCACACTTAGTCTCTCATGCTTTGGAAACAGTATCTGGAGGGACCAGTCCCTGGAGAAGGGCATCATGCTTGGTTTTGCCTTTTCCAAAATGTCATATAGTTGAAACCATACTTCGTAAAGATTTTCAGTATCCTTTCTTTCACTTAGTAATATGCAAATAGGGTAAATTTGGGCTATGTAGATAAAATTGTGTTGTTGTTAGGTGCCATCAAGACTGTACTGACTCATAGTGACTCTAGGCACAACAGAAATAAACACTGTCTGGTCCTGGGCCAACC
This sequence comes from Chrysochloris asiatica, assembly GCF_000296735.1. Lineage (NCBI taxonomy): Eukaryota > Metazoa > Chordata > Mammalia > Afrosoricida > Chrysochloridae > Chrysochloris > Chrysochloris asiatica. The sequence continues at coordinate 7,128,700 of NW_006408526.1, forward strand.
TTACAATAGTTGCCGTGCTTGAGTCCATTGATGCTGCCACATTGCCAATCCATCTTGATGAGGGTCTTCCTCTTTTTCTCTGACTCTCCACCTTACCAAACATGATATCCTTCTTCAGCAACTGTTCCCTCCTAGCAATATGGCCGAAGTATGAGAGATGAAGTTTGGCCATCCTAGCCTCCAAGGAGCACTCTGGCTGTACTTCTTCCAAAACAGATCTATTGGTTCTTTTGGCAGCCCATGGCACTTTCATTATTCACCTCCAACACCATAACTCAAAAGCATCAATTCTTCAACAGTCTTCCTTATTCACTGTCCAGCTTTTGCATGCATAGGAGGTTAGTGAAAATACCATGGCTTGGGTCAGGCACACCTTAGTCCTCAAGGTTATATCTTCGTTCTTCAACACTTTCAAAAGGTCTTGTGCAGCAGATTTGTGTAATGCAATATATCATTTGATTTCTTGACTGCTGCTTCCATGAGTGTTGATAGATGATCCAAGAAGAATAAAGTCCTTGACAACTTCATTCTTTTCTCCATTAATAAGAATGTTGTATATTGGTCCAGTGGTGAGGATTTTTGTCTTCTTTACATTCAGATGCATCCATACCGCAGGTTGTGGTCTTTGATCTTCATCAGTAAATATTTTAAGTCCTATTCACTTTCAGCAAACAAGGTTGTATCATCTGCATATTGCAGGTTGTTAATGAGTCTTCCTCCCATGCCATGTTTTTCTTCATATAACCAAGGTACTCAGATTATATGCTCAGCATACAGGTTAAATAAGTATGGTGAAAGAATACAACCATTTCTTAATTTTAAACCATTCAGTGTTCCCACGATCTGTTCGAACAACTGCCTCTTTGTCCATGAACAGATTCCTCATGAGCACAATTAAGTGTTCCAGAATACTCATACTTCGCAATATTGTCCATAGTCATGATATAGTCCATAGTCATGATCCACACAATCGAAAGCCTTTGTATAGTCAATAAAGCAAAGGTAAACATCTTTCTGGTATTCTCTGCTTTCAGCAAAGATCCATCGGGCACCAGCAACGATATCCCTCATTCCACAGCCTCTTCTGAATCTGGCCTGAACCTCTGGATGTTCCCTGTCAATGCATGCTTGCAGCTGTTTCCGTATTACCTTTAGTGAAAATTTGCTTGCATGTGATATCCAAGATACTGTCCCGATGATTTCTGCATTCCATTGGGTCACCTCTCTTTGGAATGGGCACAAATACAGATCTCTTCCAATCCAGATATTTGTCTTCCAAATTTCTTGGCATAAATGAGTGAGTGCCTCCAGTGCCACCTTGCTTTGTTGGAAAATTGTGTAGAGAGGTGGAAACATGTAGCCAGGAGTAGTTCATAGTGGACAGTAAAATAACTGAAATGTCCAGTAACCAACCTTAGAAATATAGCAGTGACTCAAAAGTCTATTCATTAATAGATATAAATCTGATTCTTAAGATCAGTCAAAGCTACCTTGAGCTTACACAAGATGAGCTGATATTTCTGTAGAAGTTAATCTCAGTCATGCTTTTTTGAACTACCTCATCTCATCTGGCTGCAAAGAAGTGTTATTGTATTTTTGTTTTCTCTTTATTCTTTAAGTATCACCAAAATTATAGTCTTAGAAATAAGTGATGTACATTCTCATGCTACAAACAGTACTACTTTCCTATTTATGCTGAATAATTCTAGTATAAAAATGCAAATATCAAATTGCAAAATCTGATCCATTTGCTACTTGTTTTAACAATAGGAGTCCTGTACTGTGGCACTGTAGGATAAGTACTAGACTGCTAGCCACAGGGTTGGCAGTTCAAACATACCAGACACTCTTTGTAAACCTTATACAGGGTCACTATGAGCAGAACCAAATTGATGACACTTAACAATAAAATAGTAATAGAAATCTTATTTTACAAAATATGTAATTGCACATTGAAAATAGATTCTGAACAATACGTTGGAGCTAGAACCATAGGCTGTGAGCTAAAATTATGCAATGTTTAACATTTTTCAGATCATATAATTCAGGTGTAAGAAACTGCTCCCTTTTAAGATACCCACAAAAGTGTTTCCTTTGACTTGTTTTGCTTTAAACAGTTTTGTTTTAAAAGTTCATTGAAAATTTTCACTATCTTTCAATCTCATTTTTCAACAAATTTGTGAAGCCCTCTTGTATATGCATATACACACATACATAGACATACACGTTAATAAACTTAATATTTATAGAAGTTTTAGATTTACAGAAAAATTGCACAGAATTTACACAGTTCCCATATACCCTCCTCCTTATGGCACACAATTTCTCCTATTATGAACACCTTGCATTAATATTTTTGTTGTTAAGTGC
>NW_006408526.1:7131689-7142602 GCF_000296735.1 Chrysochloris asiatica
TGAACCACGGATCTTATAGTTAGCAGTCCAGTTCTGATTCTACTGCACCATACCAGGACTCTGTATTTTAGATACAAGTCTTTTATCAAATATATGTTTTGCACAAATTTTCTCCCAGTTTGAGACATGTTTTTCGTTCCCTGAGCATGGTGACTTTTCACCATGGTGCTTTTTCAACAGATGTAAATGCCTTCATGTGAAGTGTGCTCTCTTCAGTGTAGTTAATTTTCACCATGATGTTACCTTATACTTGCAACTTTGCTCAGGCATCTGAAGTTTTTTTCTCCTCAGAACCAGGTATCTTGGAAATAGATGAGGCAAACAAAGAAAGATTTAACTGATGTCCTGTTGTGGCACTATAGGAAAAGCACTGGACTGCTATCTACCTCCTACCACTCAGAAACCCTATACAGAGTCGCTGAGTTAGAACTGACCCAATGGCACTTAACAACAATAGCAACAAGTTCCATAGCTTACTGGTAGAAAATTTTGATTATAATTGATGTCTCAAGATTCCACATCAGTGTCCTTTATAAGGATGATGATGGTGATGGCTGCTTCTATTAATTTGGTTGTGCCATGTGTTATACTAACTTCTACTTATTATGAAATCTAAATCACAACACTTTATGATATTGGATTATCTTAACTTTCCAGATCAAAAGCTGACATGTGAGGGGTGAAATAACTTGCTAAATCCAGATGCTAATATTAACTCTGTTCCTTTGGCTGCACTCAGTTATCTCCTCTATTTTATCAGTATTGTACTTTCTTTTAATTTGTATAAATTTGTGGATGGTGCCCAAATATTACAGTTTGAGAATACTTCATTCCATATGCTAAAAGTGTTTGAAAAAGACAAAAAGTATTCAGGTTTATAATTAGATATATTTATATCACTCGAAAATTTGTAGAGGAAGAGGAAAATATCATTTATCAAGTTTTTAATTTGAGCCAGATATGTGGCTGGGTTATTTTTATATATCAAGTAATTATTTTACATTAATCTTATTGTTATTTTTTGTTAGGTGCTCTCAAGTCATTCCGACTCATAGCAACCGTGAATATGGTTTGAACCAACAACCTTTTGTTCAAACTGACCTTGCGGTCCAGTGCTTATCCTGCATTACCATAATTACCTCTTCTTGTTTAGAAAGTAAATTATAGTGAAATAAAATTATTAGTCCAAAGTAATCCAGTTATTAAACTGTCATACACTAATTCCTCATTGATTGACCATCTTATTATCTGACACATCACATTTATGACAATAGTAAAAACTCTAGTATACAACTACTTTGCATCGCTATTTTAGCAACATACACCTGACAGTAATGAACGCCGATGTTTGAATAGAGAGCGATGATGGCTGTGATGGCAAAAGGCCTATATATGTCAACTTGTCTGGGCCATGATTCTATGTGGCTTGGCAGTTATGTAATGATGTAATTTGGTAGTTATGTAACAATGTAGTCATTCTCCATTTTGTGATTGGATGTGGTCATCACTTGTTCTCACAAAACAGTTTGGTCTTTAGAATGTAACCACGTAGCTTAGTAAGGAGTTGGGTGTACTAGAATTTGACCCTAGGTCTTTTTGTCTCCAAAGCCCTTCTTGTTCATGGTAATATTTTAAAATAGAAATGTAAGATTTTCTTTTTACTTACTCATATATTTATTAAAATATGACATACAAGTGTAATATTTCCATTAAAAGATTCTAGGTAAATTAATTGAACATAGTTTTACTTTCCATGACTGTCATCATTTTTTTATAACCATCATCTATAGTAAGAATGAAAGGAGCTCTGGTAGCGTAGTGGTTATGAATCAGGCTGCGAACCTTAAGGCCAGCAGTTCGAAAATACTAGCTGCTCCGCGGGAGAAAGATGAGGCGTTCTGCTCCCGTAAAGATTTACAGCCTCGGAAACCCTGTACAGGGTCGCTATGGGTCGGATCCAACTCGATGGCACTTAACAACAACAACAACATAGTAAGAATGAAGACCTGGTGTGACACTGTAGGATGAGCACTGGACTGCTAATCAAAAGGTTGGTGGTTCAAACCCATCAGTCGCTCCTTGGAAACCCTATACAGGGTCACTGTGAGTTGGAGCCAACTTGATGGTACACAGACAGCCAGACAAAGTAAGAACAATAGTCAGAAGTCAGTTCTTCAGACTACTATGTATACGATGTACTGCTGAAAATATATTATATTATAAAAATGTATTGCAATTCCTCGTATCTATAAAATTTAATGTTTGTAATTATAACAACACCCACAAAAGAAATTCAGTATTTAAAGTGTTGCCTTTCACTGTATTCCTTGTAAACTAAATATTAAAATGGTATATAAATATCTGGAGTCCTGGTGTGGCACTATGGGTAAATGATCTGGGCTGCAAAATCAGTTTGATTTGCAAGGTCACCAACCACTCCTATGAAACCTATACAGGGTTGCTGCGGGTCAGAACTGACTCAACGGCACTTAACATATAAATGTTTATTTTCTAAAATACTTTAATTTTTAGTGGAATTCTGCTCTAGAAATGACATTAAAATATACGTAGTTTTTAGAGTTATTTATCAAATTCAGGATTTGGATACCATCATATAATAATATTTAAAAAGATATAATGGCAAAATATTTGGAAAATAGCCCATGATGTAGAGACTTACATAGTAGAATTCTCAAAGTATCAAGAAATACTAAAGCGTGCAATCTTTTATTAATTAATTTGTTTATTTGGTTATTATTTATCTACTACCTACTTTTCACTGTGCTGGGAGAAAGATGCGGCTTTCTACTCCCGTCAAGATTTACAGCCTTGGAAACTCTGTACAGGGTTGCTATGGGTCAGAATCGACTGGACGGCACTTAACAACAACAACAACACTTCACTGTGCATTATTTTATGGAGAGACAAAATAAAGTGCCCAGTTCCAGAATTACATTCTAATGAGTAGGAAGAGAAGACAGTATATTTTAAAACACATTATTTTTCAATGTGAGTCAAAAATTATCCACACTCCAGCTATATGAAAATACCTGTACACATACACAACTGATGACTACATTAAGCATGCACATGAAATGGTTCTGTTGAATAGATGAATGGCAGTGGATTTTGTGGCAAATCATTGCAAATCAGCCTTGGCTCTGCCTTTGAAATAATCCATGAAAGACTTGGGTTTTGAAATGTTTATGAGAGGTGGGTACTGAAAGAATAGCATAAACAGAAGCATTTGGACATCTGAAAACAAAATTTGAATCAATACTTGAAGGAAGGTAAAAGGTTCTTTAAAAAAATTATCACTGGTAATGAGACATGGATTCATTACTACAAGCCTGAGAATAAACAGCATAGTATGGAATAGAAACAGCCACAATCACCCACCAAGAAAAATTTCAAAAGTTAATGATCAATTGGGATAGTGATGCTGAGTTTTCTGGGATTCTCAACGGCCAGTATTGGAACCCAGTCAGGAAGAAGTTTCAACAATCAGCAGGGTTCATTACAATGAGATACTCACTGAAAAGTTGAAGCCTAAACAAGAGCTGGAGCTCTCTTGTAACTCACATTCTAGTAGAGAAACAGGCAATAGACAAGACAAAGGAATAAATAATATTTTGTTGGCGGATAAGTGTCAAAGAGAAAAACCAATTAGAGAAAGAAATAGGAATGCATAGGTGTTGGTGGTGTTTACTTTTAAATAAAATGTCTAGAGAAGATGTCTATATACAGGTGACTATTAAAGACCTAAAGAAAGCAAAAATAAGAACCACAATTCTATCTGAAGCAAGAGTGTTGTAGTTGTAGAAAGCAATAGGTACAAAGGTCTTGAAGCAAGAGATCATCTAATATATTTAATAAAAAGCAGGAAAGCTAGCTACTGTGTTAGAGTAGAGTAGTGAAAGAAGATCATAGTAGAAGACAAAAGGAAAGAGGCATAAAAAACTAGAGTGCCTAGGTCCTGTTGGCTATCGTAAGTACTTTAAATCTTAAGTACTAAGATTGGAGGTCATTTAGGTCATATAATCCAAGGGCTTTAAAAGTCTCTCTTGCTGTTCCAACAATAGACTGAAATAGGGCAAAGTAACACAAGCTAGATGACAACCACAGCAATCTAATTAAGAACTAACCTGGTAAAACCTGTAGAGATCGCTAGAATTTGTTGGATTCTGGATATATTATGAAATAGAATCCACATGGTTTGCTCATGGTATGTACACATAGAGTGTGAGAGAAATAAAGGAAAAACATATCACTTTTGGAATTTTGACCTTGAGCTATGAAATAATAGTAGTAGCATTTATTCTGAAGGGAAAATGTTATAGGAAGGATAGGTTGATGTGTGGTAATTGGAAATTCCATCAGGGTATGTTAAGTTTTCAAGGCCTATTAGATAAACAGATGGAAATGTCAGCCAACATAGTTGTACATATAAGTCCTTGTTGTTCAAGGAATGTATCCTGGAGAAATATAATTTGGGAATTTTTAAATCGAAGGACTATATAACTTTAGGCATGAGTATATAAAATAAAAGGTTCATGAACTAAACTGGGTCTTTAATTTTTTTAATAAATAATAGGGTGATGAGGCATAAGCTAATGAAAGTGAAGAAAATCAGTGAAATAGGATAAATTCAAGTGCATTATTTTCTGAATAAGGGTCTGGTAAACTCTGTCAAAGAGTGCTTATAATCAAGTAGATGAGAAATGAGAAATTAATCATTAAATAGCATGCTGTTATAGTGTTAGGGGCACAGCCTGATTGAGAGTTTGGGGAGAAACCTGGAGTTTTGTTTCACAGGAGGAAAAAAAAAATGTGGTGGTACCAGGAGTGGGAAAAGGGATCAAGAAACATGTAATTTTGTTTCTTTTTTCTACCCTGTCCACAGAGCCCTGATGTAGAGCTATAGTACAAGTACTGGACTACTAACTGCAAGGAGAAGTTCAAACCCACCCGTTGCTCCTTGGAAACCCTTTACAGGGTTGCTATGAGTCAGAACCGGCACAACAGCACTTAACAACAACAACAACATCCCACCCATATCATTGGATAAATGCTAGTATATTTACTTGCTTTGGTGAACCAGAAGAGAGATGTGGGTCTTTGGAGCATAAAATTCATTCATAATAATAAAGTTGTTGTTGTTGTTAAGTGCTGTCGAGTCAGATAGAAGATAACGTAAGACCAGATACAGGTAGGCTGAGAGTTATTGTGGTAGAGCCACAGGTAGAAGCCAACTCTGAGCTAACTCAGAGCAGATGGTGCCTTTTAATAAGTGTTCTTGGCAGCAAGCTTAATGGGAAATGGAGGAAAAGAAAGGAGGACTGGGCAGAGAATAATTGAAGCTGTAATACAGGCCCAACACCAGCCTCAAATGACCTAGGAAGGAGCTCTAAAGATTAAGCCAAGGCAGGTCATTATCCTCTCTCACTGATAACTCTTTTTCTGAGTATAGCCAAGAAGGGGCATAAACTTGGGCGAGGTGGCTCTCTTTAGCAGAGACTGTCCCTGAAGTGTTTGACACCTGAAGCCTGTCTGTCAATAGATCTTTCAACAGTTGGGGGCCACAAGTTCTTCATAAAAAGGGGATCCAGGTCACACAAAACAGTATCCACCATAGCGTTGTTGCTAAGTGCCATCGAGTTGGTTCTGACTTATAGCAAAACTGCATAGGGTTTCCAAGGAGTGGCTGGGTTAGTTTGAGCTGAAAACCTTGCAGTTAGCAGTCTGATACTTACCCTACAGGGCCCCACCATGTTGGGTATATTTAAGTTGCATTTGATTGTTTTTAATTTTTTACTGAACAAAGAGGAAAGCAGTTGGGACAGACTGCTGTGTAAGCAAGTAGATGTCAAATAATTGTCTAGGGGATTTCCAGACAGCACAAAATCTATCTGAAGTCCTCAGTCAGGAGACTAGTCATCATTGTTGATGTTTTTCTCCATCCACACTCAGTTGCCCCAAACTGAATATTCAGTAGTCATTATAGAGTGTTCAGATTCAATGCAAAAAAGGAAGGAGTTGTGCCAGGAAAATAAGATAGAGGCAGAAAGAGATAAGGACTTGTAGTTGCAGGCAAGGATTATCATATAGAAAAGTACTACAAATGTAAAATACCTGAAGAGGGTTGTTGAACCCTAGAGTTTGACATACAAAGATAAAAGTCAGTGAATTATACAAATGGTGTGATGCTATAGGATAAGCAGTGATCATCAGGCCGGTTCAGACTCACCAACTGCTCTCATCAGAGACAGTAATGATTTGATGGCATGTAGTAGCGTAGCGGTTATACGAATCGGGCTGCAAACCTCAAGGTCAGCAGTTCGAAACTACCAGCTGCTCCATGGGAGAAAGATGAGGCTTTCTGCTCCCGTAAAGATTTATAGCCTCGGAAACCCTGTTCAGGGTTGCTGTGTTGGAACCGACTCAATGGCACTTAACAACAACAAATAACAACAACAATGTTCCAAATGATTTGTTAGTTTTGCTGAGTGGCACCTCTCCATCTATGTGTATCCTTCATACTATTATATCTATTTTTTTAAAGTACTCAGTCTATATCCTAAGATTTTTTATAAATTAAGACTGATTTGAGTTTGGGGAAAAAATGAATTTAGAAGGAAATAAATAAGACTCATTCATTTAATTTTTTTACATGGAAGTTAGGAATCTAGTCACTATATAGAACCTTTGCCAGTTTGATATACTATCTTCACATTTGTTAAATACTCTCATATACAACATTTACATTTGAAATTATTTTGCCATATATAGTATTTGCTGTTGAAGTAGCTTTTGTAAATCACATCACTATACAAAAAAAACCCAACACTTAACATCAAAAATATTTTTTTTCACACACCGTGAATAATTTATCTTTTAACAAAAACCAATGACAATTTATTGTGCCATTTAAAATGCAGTTAAAATGGTCTCTTTCAAGGTCAGAATGAGTGGATTTGCTTTGCTTTCCTCTTTATAAAATTCAGTGGAATCTTAGACTAGATGATTCATATCTGATAATATGTGAAGTGAACATGTCCAGCCATAGCAAGAGATTATTCCTCTAAGCTGTATTATATAACCAGAGAAAACTGGGGCTGAAGAAAGTTTCATTACAACTTGTCATTATCTCTTCCAGATTTGACTCACCCCATCTCCAGTTGTTATCTTAATTCAACTCTTATCTCCCTGTAATAGATGGGAATAATGTAATAATTAGGATATCAACTGATTTTCTCTAGAGACCAATTTTACTAAATAATTAACACTTTTATAAGGTTCTATGAAAACCCATTCACAGAGATAACTTATACCAAACATTTAAAAGAATTGTAGCATTACCCCATGTAGTGTAATAGAAAAATGTTTAGAAGAAATCATTACAATTGAAATTAGATTGAAAACATTCTGAATGAAGAGCATCAGAACTAAACAAATCGAGATAAAACACGTTAGTTCCATAACTGAATTAGTTATTTAGAGGGACTGAATCTTTACAGACTGTGATTTTTACTCTCATTACTTAACCTAACTGCACATGAGTGTCATCAATAAATGGGGACACTAGGCACTACCGTATTTGCTTATACATTGATTACTGGTTCACAAATTCACACTTGTCAATGAAACACCACAGACCCTCATGTTTTTATGGCTTTCAGTCAACAAACAGATTTTTATTTTAATAAATATTATTAACAACCTGCTTGTTGCAGGGTGTCTGATGGCAGCCTGTGCTTGTAGACAAATGGCTACTGATTGCAAGATGCTAATTTAGGTCTCTCTCCAAATAAATGTAAGAATTACTTTTTCTATTCATCACTAATTATCTCATTTCCGTATCTTTCATCTGTTAGACATGACCATTTACAGGATTTTAAAAAGAGACTTATGAAGATTATTTCTATTTTCTTATAACCAATTTGATTTTTCTCCCAAATGTTGAATTGCCTTTGTCCTAATATACTTTTAAGAAACTTGAAAACAGTGACTCTGAGTTTGATATGCCAATTCACTACTTGTTGAATGTGTGACTGAAACAAAGTTGTCTGTTCATTTTTCACTAAAATTTAGTAATGTTTGAAACATACAAGCTAAAATCTAATTTCCAAGTGTACTGTGGGTATTGTAATATCTATAAATTACCAGAGTGCTCCTTAGAAGCCAGTTTGGTGAGACTTCATCGCACGTAGTTCTGACATTTTATCAGGAGAGACAGTCCCTGGAGAAGGACATCAAGTTTGGTAAAGTAGGGGGTCAGTGAAAAAGAGTAAGACTCACAAATAGATGTATTGGCACAGTGGCAGCAGCAGTGGGCTCAAGCATAACAATTGTGAGGACAGCTTAAGACCCAACAGTATTTCCTTTTGTTGTGCCTAGGGTCATTGACTTGTAACTGACTTGACAACACCTAACAGCAAACACTTACAGAATTCCTGACACAGAGTTAGTTTGCTAGTACCTACTACAATTATTAGGAACCCAGGTGATGCTGTAGGATAAGCCACAAGATTGGCTTTTCAAATCTACCAACTGACTCCAAGGGAAAAAGATGAAGCTTTCTATTCCATAATGAATAGCAACCTCAGAATCCCTGTACAGGATCACTATGAGTCAGAATTGATTCAATAACAGTGCATGATAGTACAATTATAACTGATGTGTTTTCTTTTATTTCCTCTTTACTTTTGTACATTCAGCATAGTCTGATCATTTTGTTTTGCAGTAGATTTACTTGGTTTGAAATAAAATCTGATGATTATATGTATAACACTGAAAATAAGAACAAGAACCGCAACAATAAATACAAATGCTATCACTTTGCCAAGGAGGCAGTAAATGACAGCCAATTTGGAAAGTTAGAAAACATGTAATTCTTTATAAAAATCATAGAAATAAACACCCAGCTCAGTTATACCATTTTACATATAATGAATCATTACCAATGTATGAAATTAAATTAAACTCAAGTTTCTGACACATCCTGCAATATGGTTTGCCTTTTTCAATAATTTTACTTTTTTGTAGAAATTTGAAATTCCAACTTCATGAAAAAAGGTTGGAATTTATAATGAATTAGACCTACAGTCAAAGCATTTTTAAGTTAATAGATAATTAGTTGAGAATATCTGGAACATTAACAATCTAAAGTTTTTTAGGACCACTTATAGGATAAATGTGTAGCCAAGTACAATTTAAAATGAAAACTGCATTTCCATCTCTTTTTCCATCCTAATTCACATGTCCCATAAGCTTCACATTGCCACTTACATAGAGCATATTTAGGACTAAAGAATTTAAGCCCAGAAAGAAGATGGACTATCATTAATACGTCAACATCTATTCTCCCCTCAACTAATTAGACCAAATGTCATAACATCAGGGTGCAGAACTCCACCAGCACTTTCCTCATGCCCAATTTCTTACACTTTTCTTTCTCTCAAAAACTTTAAAATTATTCTACCTTTTGGGAGAATTAAGAAAGAAAAACAACATTTTTTTTCAGGTGTGAGTGTGTTTATTTGTGTATATATGCAGGGGGCAGGGGTGAGTGTGCATTTGTGTAATCCACACTATACCTATTTTAAGGTGTCTCAGGGTGTCAGAAAACATCCTAACTGATTAACAAAGTTGCTCATCCTCCAATATACTTCCCAAGATTTTTTAAAAATAAAATAAGAGATGGAGAAATTCTTCTTAGAATTTATTACCAGATTAAGAATATGCTACTCCTAGGATTCTGCATATCTTTATACTAAAGTAATCATGAATCCTATGACTGGGGTTATCTTTATCCTTCTTTGGGTCCTTATTAAGCTTAGAGATAAATTTGTACACAATTTCCAATCATTTAAAAAGTATTTGGCATATTTGCATATTCTGAATACTTTGATTTACCTATTGTAATTTTTAATCTTACTAATTTTTTCTTTACCTGGAATCCTTTAATTAGTTATTTTTGTATGATATATCTGTGTTTTTATGTGTTATATTTTCAGAGCCCCTGTGTGGCATTGTAGGATAAGCTCTGTACTGCCTATTGTTAAATCAGAGTTCCAAAGCTACCTGTGACTACTTGGAAATCCTTTACAGAGTCACTATGAATCAAATTGATTCTACCACACTTACCAACAGCATATCCAAATGTTGTTGTTGTGGTGGTGGTTAAGTGCTGTAGAGTCAGTTCCAATTCATAGTGACCCTGTATAGGGTTTCTCAGGAACCACTGGTTGGTTTCAACAGCTGAACTTGCAGTTCAAGCCAACCTTGAAGTTGAACACACTTTTTCCTACACTACACCAGGACACCCTCCATCATTTGTTGTTTTTAAGTATCGTGGAATCGGTTCCGACTCATAGTGACCCTGCACCGGGTTTCCGAGGCTGTAAATCTTTATGGGAGCAGAATGCCTCATCTTTCTCCCACGGAACCACTGGTAGTTTCGAACTACCAACCTTGAGGTTAGCAGCCCAATACGTAACCACTATGCTACCAGAGCTCCTTCAAATCCTTGTTGAAATGAAGTGGGGGGATTAAAGAAGGAAGGTAAAAAGGAGAAATGGTAAAAACGATTTAAAAAAGTAAGGAACCCAAAGTGTGCCTGTGTGTATGTGTGTTTCTCGCATTTAGAAAAATAGGTGTGAATTTCTACATTGCAAATGTCCATGGTATATATTGGTAACTCACGAGTGTAGCTGTGGTAAACTGACTATGATGGTTTGGGCTTATTCATGCTATTTGATAGTCCAGTATCTTCTGAGTTGTGCTCAAGTATATATGATTGGTTTATATGTACATTGTAGTTATTGTTGGTTAGTGTCATTGAGTTGATACCCACTCATAGTGACCATCTATATGTTTCTTAGGTGTGAGTGGTGGGTTGAACTGCCTACCTT
>NW_006408526.1:7142702-7146680 GCF_000296735.1 Chrysochloris asiatica
CTATCTATCTATCTATCTATCTATCTATCTATCTATCTATCTATCTATCATCTATCTATCTATCTATCTATCTATCTATCTATCTATCATCTATCTATCTATCATCTATCTATCTATCATCTATCTATCTATCTATCTATCTATCTATCTATCTATCATCTATCTAAACTAATCATATATAAAGGAGCTCTGCTAGCATACTGGATTACGAGTTCAGCTGCTAAACACAAGGTCAGCAGTTCAAATCTAACAACCACTCTAGAGGAGAAAAATGAAGCTTTTTGGTCCTATAAACATTTATAGCTTCGGAAATGTTATACATAGTCGATGTGAATTGGAACAACACAATCACAATTACCACTGACAGCAAACATATATATGTTTGTCATTTATATGTTAAGTACCATCAAATTGGTTCTGATACATAGCGACCCTGTTATAGGGATCCCAGGGTAGTAAATCTTTGAGGGAACAGAAACCCTCATCTTTCTCCTGCACAGTAGCTGATAGGTTCCAACTACTGTCCGTGTGGTTCACAGTTCAGTGTTTATCCTACAGACCCACTGCCCTACCTGTGTACTATACATGTAAAGGTGCTTTTTTTGTTGTTGTTGAAGTTAGGTGATGTCTAGTTGGTACTGATTCATAGTGACTTGTGCACAACAGAACGAAACACTGCCCAGTCCTACACCATGCTCACAATTGTTGTTAGGATTGAGCCCATTGTTGCTGCCACTGTGCTATTACGTCTATTTTGGAGTCTTCCTCTTTAACAAGCATGATGGCCTTCTCCAGGGACTGGTATCTCCTGATAATATGTCTGAAATATGAGAGATGAAGTGTATTCATCATGGCTTCTAAGGAGCATTCTGGCTGTACTTCTTCCAACACAGATTTGTTTGTTCTTCTTGGTGCTCATGGTACTTTTAATATCTACTCCAATATCATAACTCAAGTACATGACTTCTATGGTCTTCCTTATTCATTGTCCATCTTTCACATGCATATGAGGCTATTAAAAATACTATGATGTACCTTAGTCTTCAAACTGACATATTTTCTCTTTAACATTTTAAAGAGGTCTTGTGCAACAGATTTGTCTAATGCAAACATTGTTTGGTTTCTTGACTGCTCCTTTCATGAGCGTTGATGGCTGCTGGTCCAAGCAAAATGAAATCTTTGACAACTTCAATCTTTTCTCCATTTACTTGATGTTATTTATTATTCTAGTGGTGAGGATTTTGGTTTTCTTTACATTGAGGTGCAACCCATACTGAAGGCTATGCTATTCGATGTATTTTACATCTTCTTCACTTTCAGCTAGCAAGGTTGTATCATCTGCCTGTCACAGGTTATTAATGAGTCTTCCTCCAATCTTTATACTATGTTCTTTTTCATATAATCCAGCTTCTCAGATTATTTGCTCAGCATACAGATTGAATAAGGATCATGAAAGAATAGAACCCCGATACACAACCTTCCTGATTTAAAACCATTCAGTGTCTCCTTGTTCTGTTCGAATGACTGCCTCATGAGCACAATTAAGTGCTTCAGAATACTCATTCTCTGCACTGTTGTCCATAGCTTCTTATGATCCACACAATTTAAAAGCCTTATGTTGCCCTTATAAATTTCTGTTCAGTTCTTTTTCTTCCATTTGTTCTATCATGCCTATAAATGAAAGCAAGTTTCAGAGTGAATTCTAACATCCATTTTAGTCTTTTCCTTCTTTCTTGTCTTTTTAATATACTTTTGCCTTTTTCCTGTATTATGTTCTTGATGTCATACCACAAGTCTTCTTGTCCTCAGTCATTAGTGTCTAATGTATCAAATATGTTGTTGAGATGGTCTCTAAATTCAGGTGGACATGTTCAAGGTTAACTGTTGGTTGTAGTGGACATTAAATTTTCTTCAGCTTCCACCCGAACTTGCATATGAGCAATTGATGGTCTTTTCCACAGTCTGCCCTTGACCATGTTTTAGCTTATAACATGGAACTTTTACACCATCTCTTCCCACAGATGGAGTCAATTTGATTTCTGTGTATGCCATCTTGTGACTTCCATGTGTATAATAACCTTTTATATTGTTAAAAATATATTTATAATTAATTAGTCATTGGTCTTGTAAAATTCTATAATGACCTCCCACATAATTTGTATCACCAAGGCTGTATTTTCCAACTACTGATCGTTTTGCTTCATTTACAATCTTTGCATTCCAATCTCCAGTAATTATCACTTTATCTTGATTGTATGTTTGATCAATTTCAGACTGAAGAAATTAGTTTAATTCAATTTTATTATCAATGGCTTTAGTGGTTGGTGCCTAAATTTGAATAATTAAATTTGAACTTGCAATTAATTAATTAAATTTACAAATTTGAATAATTCCAAGCATTAACTGCTCTTACTTTTAGGTGTATGGATATTATCTTATCACCGGCAGCATTATACTTCAAGATAATTCTTGATATGTTCTTTTTGATGATGAATATGATGCCATTCCTCTTCAAATTGTCAATATTGGCATAATAACCTATGTAATTGTCAGATTCAGAATGGCCAATACCAGTCCATTTCACCTCACTAATGCCTGGGATATTGAACTTTATGCATTCCATTTTATTTTAGACAACTACCAATTTTCCTAGATTCATACATTGTACATTCCATGTTCTGATTTTTAATGAAAGGTATTTAAAATACTGTTGGCATAGCTTCCAGCAGCACAGCAGTAAAGACGTCAGCACAGAAACCACCACAGTATGACAAATTGACAGATGAGTGGTGATCTGACTCACAGCCACCCTGTATAGGGTTTCTGAGACTGTATCTTTTGCAAGAGAGGAAAACTTTACCTTTCTCTCCTGGAGAATCTGGTGACCTCTAACCATTGACCTTGTGATAAGCCACCAGTACTTATTCTACAGTGTGTGGTCCTGGTTTGGCACTGCAAGATAAGTACTTGACTGCTAATCACAAGGTCAGCAGTTCAAACCCATCAACTGGTAGAGGGAAACTGTGTACAGGGTCATTATGAGTCAGAACCAGCTCCACAGCACTTAACAACAATATACTCATATTTTATCTTTGTGAAATTTGCAATAAAATAAATGAAATTCCTCATTTAAAGATATTCTTTCTCTGTGTAAAAACTCCTCTCCTTGATATATCTGAAGCCCTGGTGGCATAGTGGGTTCAGTGTTTTGCTATTAACCACAGGGTCCATGAGTGAAACCCATCAGCAACTTTGAAGCAGAAATGAGGCTTTCTGCTCCTACAGAGAGTTGCAGCCTCAGAAACCCTATACAGGGTCAGTAGGAGTAGGAACCAACTTGATGGCATACACTTGATGTATGGAATTTAGAACATATAAAAATAATATAATGAAACCCAAATTGGATGTATGTCCACTAAATGATTTCTCAATTTCCTCTCAAGTCCCTCCAAAGAAACTAACTACTTTCAGTTCAGAATGAGATACAAATATCAAGTTGAATTTTCATTAAGATTATTCACTCTACCTGCTATCCCCCAGAAAAATTGCAGGTTTTTTGTTGTTGTTGTTGTTTAACATAAGTCACCCTTCCTTGGGTCCACCTGAAACTTTCCTAGCAAAAGGATCACTTTTACATTACACATAATAATGTTTTGCGTACTTCCCCCCCACCCCCACCCCCGAAGAAAGACTTAAATCAGAAAAGAACATTCTCCTTGAAAGAGCAGACTCCTCGTTAGTGTTTCTCTGTATGTCATTATGAAACGGGGTGGGAAATCTATGAATATGGATATATGAAAATATCCATTTATCTTTGTGCTACTGGTGCCATAGTTCTCTTAGAAATAATGACACACAGACAATTCCATGAGGGAATGTTGAATTGCACTTGTGTTAATGGTTGATACAAAATAAAACAATTACAGCTAAGTGTTGTTATATTTTAGGTCATTGTGATCTCAAAAGACAATTCAAATA
>NW_006408526.1:7146930-7168918 GCF_000296735.1 Chrysochloris asiatica
CAATTCTGACTCACAGCAACCTTGTATAAGGTTTCCGAGGAGCAGCTGGTGGATTTGAACTGCCTACCTTGCTATCTAATTAGACTCCCAGAATTTATAAAACCCAAATGAGGATAAAGAAAGGAAAGCTGAAAAGAGCAAAATCCTTAAGGAGATATTCCATCTTATCAGAAATCATTTCCTCAATATGTAATTCCTGCATTCTCTTAGAGTCAAAGGAAGTCAGATTAGAAACCTGTCACTGAAATCATTTGTTGCAAAAAAAAAAAAAAAAAAAGTCTCTATCCCTAACCCTAAGGATCATTGCATATGAAATTAAAGTCGTAAACTGCAGGTTGAATAGGGACAAACTTGGTTTTTCATGATAGAAATTAGTTTGATATATGTTCAAACAATCAAAGTAGAAGTAGGGTTGCTCTTTTATGTTATATACTTGCTTCAGTAAATACAATATTTAAGTAACATATGTCATCTTTCTCTTTTCTCTTGCCACTTGGTAAAAGCTTAATTATTTACAATGAAAATAAAGCTGCATGTAAAATCCTAAATTCTTTCTGAACTATGAATTCCTCTCTGACTATTTGTTGGCATCATGTCTTCAGTCTATATATTCCTTCATATCTGCTCATGATCAATCCATGAATGCTTGTCTTCATAATCTGTCAAATTTATAGATATCAATTTTGATGGCACGTTGAATAAATGTGAAATATTAGGAGGCTTTAAAAAGTTTGTGAAAAAATGGAAAAATGAAAAGATAATGGATTTTTCCACAGACTTTTTTTGAAGCCCTCTAATATACTAATTTTTCTTGGAATAAACAAAAGCTTTTTAAAAAATTCCCTTTTAAAATATTCCTTCCCATGGAAGCATGATTAGAGACCCAGAATTATGGTGCAATGCTAATTCATAAAAATATCATCTGTATAAAATTATTCTCAAAATCACATCCCCCAAAAGGAGAAAAGGACATGCATATTGAGATACGAAGAGATTAATAAGCAATAATAAAAATACAAATGAAGTTTTCTATTATTCGTTGTTTAGACTTCTTTCTTTTTAGGGGAATTAAATTCTGTTAATCTAACATAATATTAGGAAAGCAATTGAATCTTGATATTGCAATCCCTCATACAAATAAGTGAGTATTCTGATTTCTGTAATACTCCTGAAATAATCAAAATGGATGAGTATAATTAATTTGCACAATCCATTCTAGCCTACCATAACATGACTTTCTCACTCACATTTATAGAAAAATCACACCTTATGTCCTCATTATATTTTATTAGAGTGCACAAGCCTCTCTAATTTGGCAAATTCATGCTCGGATTAACACACCATTCATATAATGAGGCAGCAGGCTGGACACCAGACATTCCTAACCACCTTCATTTCTTTTCTCACTGTGCATACATAAGCTTTATTGGTCAGAGAAAAGTCAATATGTAGGAATCAGTATAAAGAAATGAAAGAACTATTTGATGTGTTGCAAATACTGTATATCTGATTTTTTTTTCCTGCATTGCCAATCTGCATGTAATATAAATAAGAATAAAGTGTGTGCATACAGTCTGAAAATCATGGCATTTTAAATTGTGTGGTATAGATTTATCTTGAAGGCTTTCCTATCACTGCTTAACAAATGACAGCAAAAAAATCTTGGCAGGATAATGGGTGAAAAGTAAATACAATTTAAAATAATAGTAATTCTTTAAACTCATTTTTTGTCTTGCATCTAAATACTGTGTTATGTTGACAGATCTGGGAAATTTTAGTGGCCGGACAAGAAGTGCAGTCTCTGTGAGGGAAGGCCAGGGGGTTGTTCTGATGTGCTCTCCTCCGCCTCATTCACCAGGTACAGTAGGATCCTGTATTCTATAATGCTGCTGCTCGTTTTGACTATATGCTCATTCTTTTAGACAGTGTATTGACTGGGGAATATATCAGGTGAAATATGGATGGTTTTCTTGACATGTATCAGAGTACCAGATGAGTAATTAAAGATCATATACTCTAAATGCCATTGGACAGGAGACTGAACTCCTATGATAACATTGTTTTACTGCCATTCTTACTGTTTACTTGTCATGGTTATGTCTCTGCCTGCCAGTAGTGAGGAATATATTGCCTGCAGCACAAGGAAAGTGATAAGCTGAGAAAGTAGAAACTTTTCAGAATTGTTTGGAGTGTCAGAGATGAGTTAACTAAATAATAATGTTCATCTTGTTTCACAAGATAAGCTGGAAACTTGGTTGTTTATGGTTTTGTTTGTAACACTGAAACAAGAATTGCTAAGACAGTATTATTTATTTATTTTTAGTTTTAGAACAAATCTATGATTGACTTTTTTGACCACTTGAGTTCTTACAAAAGTCATGGCAATAGGCATGCATTTCAGAGGATGTCAGAAATAATTGTAAGTAAACTATGCTCAAGTTTATTGTAGCCATTTTTCCAACTCACAGCTAATTATATATTTTTTGTTTGTTTGAGTCCAGAAATTTGAGATAAGCATCACTTTGTATCTCAGCTTATTTTTCATAAAGTATTATTTTAAATATAGAGTGACAAGCATCAATTGAGGGACTACTGGTATAGCACTGTAGGATCAGCACTGGACTTTGAACAACAAGGTCGGCAGTTCAAAGCCACCAGCTGTTCCTCAAAAACCCTATACAGGGTTGCTATGAGTCAGTACCAATACAACAGCACTTAACAACAGCATCAACTGAAAAGAGAGACATGATATAAAGGAAGAGACAGAATGGAGATGACGATAGAGAAGGAGGGAGAAAGAGAGAGAGCTTATCAAATACCTACTCATTTCTATCTAAAAATAATTGGGAAGATTTTAGGACTAACAACTGGTCAAAGATCAGAGCTCTGATTTCTCAATCATTGCTTTTCTCTTTTACTAGGATAAAAGTCATATTTATTTCAAGATTATATTATCAGTGTAGTAACAGGGACCAAGTTTGTTCTACCGTGAATAATTCTTATCTTAAATAACAAAATATCCTAAATCAATTTTCTCAAAGTTTCTATCCATTTTATATGACCTCTTTCCAATTTTTCTTTCAATTGAAGAAAAAGTAACTGTATTTCAATAGGGAAATATTTTTGAAAACACATTTATTTGAAACTCAGAAAATAATCACTATTAGGAAAGAGTTGTATACATTCTCCAACTATTTCAGTCTAGGCACTCTGATCTTTTTATGAGCAGTTTGGAGAATTTACAGGAAGGATATCTAGGCTTACCTACATTTAATTTCAGTTTTAATTGTCAAGCATTTTTTTTTTAACTTAAAAATGTAAAAAGCTGTATATAACATTTATAAAAAGCTGTGTGTAATGTTAAGGAACCCTGGTAGAGTAGTGGATTAAGAGCTGGGCTCCTACCTGCAAGGTCAGCAGTTCAAATCTACCAGCTGTTCTGTGGGAAAAAGATGTGGCTTTCAGCTCCGGTAAAGATTTACAGCCTCGGAAACCCATTATGAGTCGGAACTGACTCAGTAGCACACAACCAAAACCACCACCATGTGTAATGTTGATGTGTCTCTGTGGGATAAAGCACTGGACCTCAAGGCCGGTTTGAACCACAGGGTCCATGGTTCAAATTCACCAGCCACTCCTAGGAATCCCTATACAGGGTCACTATGAATTAGAATTGACTTGGCCGCACTTTACAATAACAATGTGTAATGGTGGGTTATTAGACATATGTAGTTTGAAAAACTGGGAAAAACATGAACAGTTGTTAGAGATAGAAAAGGAGGAAGGTGGAGGGGGGGAGAAGGAAACAACAGGTTCATTAGTAGATGACAGGGATAATCACCTAATTGACAAGAGTTAACATTATGGAGTAAAAACTTCAAGAAACGTTTATTTTTCTGAAATACAATATATAAATGCAATGCTACTGAAACACGTATAAAACTAAATACAGAAACAAAGTGGAAGAGGAAGATATAAAGGAAAACTGTATGATTACATGCAGATAAATTAACCAACTGTCAAAAAAAAAAAAGAGAGAATAAAAATATTTTTAATGAACAAAATACTGCAAAAATAATTGTGAGTGGGATCAAATAAACATGGATAAGACTATACATTAATAATTGATTAAATATGTAATGATATGATTCCTGACTGAGATCAATGTAAGTTAAGCAAAATAACTGCTCTTCTATATTTATTTCATGAAAAATAGTAATCTAAGATTACACATTGCAAAGTATGAGTATTCCCAAACACTTAATTGTGCTCATGAGGAATCTGTACCTGGAGCAAGAGGCAGTTGTTCGAATAGAACATGGAAACACTGAATGGTTTAAAATTAAGAAAGGGGTGCAGCAGGGTTGTATTCTTTCACCATACTTATTCAACCTGTATGCTGAGCAAATAATCTGAGAAGCTGGGTTATAAGAAGAAAAACATGGCATCAGGATTGGAGGAAGACTCATTAACAACCTGCAATATGCAAATGATACAACCTTGCTTGCTGAAAGTGAAGAGGACTTAAAATACTTACTGATGAAGATCAAAGAGCACAGCCTTCAGTACGGATTGCATCTCAATGTAAAGAAAACAAAAATCCTCACCACTGGACCAATAAACAACATTCCTATCAAGGGAGAAAAGATTGAAGTTGTCAAGGACTTCATTCTTCTTGGATCAACTATCAACACTCATGGAAGCCGCAGTCAAGAAATCAAACGACGTATTGCATTAGGCAAATGTACTGCAAAAGACCGTTTTAAAGTGTTGAAGAGCAGAGATGTTAGCTTGAAGACTAAAGTGCACCTGACCCAAATCATGGTATTTTCAATAACTTCATATGCATGCAAAAGCTGGACAGTGACTAAGGAAGACTGTATCAGAATTGATGCTTTTGAGTTATGGTGTTGGAGAAGAATATTCAAATTGCCATGGTCTGCCAAAAGAACAAACAGATCTGTATTGGAAGAAGTGCAGCCAGAGTGCTCCTTGGAGCCCAGGATGGCCAAACTTCATCTCTCATATTTTGGGCATATTGCCAGGAGGGACCAGTCACTGGAGAAGGATATCATGTTTGGTAAGGTAGAGGGTCAGAGAAAAAGAGGAAGACCCCCAATGAGTTGGATTGGCCAAGTGGTAGCATGGATGGACTCAAGCATGGCAATGATAGTGAGGTTGGCCCAGGATTAGGCAGTGTTTCGTTCTGCTGTGCATAAGGTCGCTATGAGTCCGTGCTGACTTGATGGCACCTAACAACAAGAATAAGATTATAGGACGGGTTCGTTTCTAGGCAGTCATTTTGAGCATATGTTAATTGATCCACTCCAATGCCAATGTTAGTATCACAGTTTTTAGGGAACACTCTCATGGTCCAATATTACAGGCATAGCTCAGCATACAGGCCAAGACCTGTGACTTACCAGATGGTTAGTTATTCCTTGAACAGCCAAGTCTCATATAACTTTAATTTTCCTGTTGAATACCCCTTTCAAACTCTTGTGGCAACTGAAATGTGCATATTTCCTGAAGCCAGGGCTTCTTCTGAAGCCCTTTAATGTTTGGGCTGTCTATTCTACCAAATCCCACGTGCCACTAAGACTCAGATTAGAACAGATGTCCTCCTTTTACCACATTCCACAATTTTTTGTCTTTCTTTATAAAATTCTCATATTTAAATTGCTGATCATCAGACTTTACTTTCTTCTACCCCTCCTGGTTGCCAGTTCACTTCCCTTCATCTTCTGAAGGAAGATTTTAGCCTTGTGGATCACTTCTCAATGTCTTTGATATTATGTCAATCTTTGTATTTGGTGATTTCACAGGCACATAGCATAGTCTTTTCACCATCCTGTCCTTTATCTTCCTTTCAAATTATCCACTTTATAATCAACCTTAGGCACTTGACCAGCTATTATCGCTAGCTGTAGTCTCTCAGTTATCACATCGACGCGTCCTACTGTCTGACCAGCATCTTATTCTTCTGCTCACTCTCTCTAGTGTCCTGATTCCAACAGTTCTTTAACCAAAATGAAATTGCTCTTATCCAATCTTCATTCTACTTCATCTCACTATTCTCCTTAGTCGTAATAATTTTTGCATACATCTCAATTTCCTGATCTCTCTTGGTTCCTTCACAATGACTGAACAAAGCTTGAAAAATGCTAATACTAGTTAAATCCTACTCTAAGGCTATTCTTTGCCTGAACTTTTTTGACTCAAGAAAAGCAAACAGTTATACAATAATTGAATTTTAAAATCCAGACTATAAACTTCAAGTAGACTTTAAGGTTTACCAGAAATTTAAAAAGAAAAAAAAAAAAAATGTTAGTCTTCTTGTACTGTATTGCTATTGTCCTTAGGTCTTGTCAACTTGATTTCAACTCATAGCAACTTTAAGTTCTTTTGGCCAATAAGATTTTCTTGGCACAGCGACATGGGACCATGAGATAAGCACTGGACTGCTAACCGCAAGGTCAGCAGTTCAAACCCACCAGTTGCTCCTCAGAAACCCTATACAGGATCGCTGTGAGTTAGAATTGACGCAGTGGGACTTAACAGCAACAATCTTTATGGGAGTAGGTCATCAGGTGTTACTTCTGATGGGTTTGAACAACCAACCTTTCACTTGGTAGCAGAACACTTAACTGTTGTGTCACCAAGGCTCCTTTTAGTATACTAAACTACTGTCAGATCTTCAATGTATTCTTCCCCAACTTCATTCTCAACACATAACCTTGTCCCCTATTTCACTGTGAAAAGAGAAGCAATTGTAAGATAACTGCCACGGTCCCCATGGCCATATCTGATTTGTTTCCCAGGCCCTCTTGTTGGTATAGATGCTTTATTGTACTTTTATCTCAGGTCAGTCCTCCAACTTGTGTACTATAGTTTATCCTTTTCACCTCCTTGAAGGAACTGCTTCAGCTTCAACAATTCTCTCTTTTCTCTTTGAATATCTACTGGTGACCATTCCCTGATTTCTAGATCATTCCTCATCAGCACTAAAATATGTTGTTACTTTTTCTAAAAGCAAAAAAGTCCTCATGCCCTCTTTCATCTACAGCCTCATTTTCTGTTCCCTGTTTTACAGAACTCTTCAAAGGCTTGTCTGTACTTACTCTAGCCAATCTTACTCCTTCTGTTTGTTTTTCTTTCTTTCTCTCTCTGTCCCTCTATATCAACATAGTTATTTAATTATTATAAATGCACAGTTCAATGAGTTATAGTTACTTATACAGTTGTGCAACTATCATCAAAATTCAGTCTTAGAATACTTCAATCATTCCTAAAACTGATGTATATCACTGTTGTCATTCAGCCTCTTCCCTAACACATCCCCAGGCTATCAGTGATATGCTTTCTGTCTCTATAGTTTTGCCTTTCATAGTAATTTTATTTTAATGGAATCGTGTAATGAATAGTTTTTTGTTTGGCTTATTTCACTTAGCATAATGTTTCTGTGGTTCTTTCATATTGTTGTATATCATTAGCTGTTCCTTTAAGTTTCTGAATAACATCCTATTGAATAAATACATCATATTTTGTTTATTCACTCCTCCATTTAAATTAGCTTGTTTGATGGTAATTTTTTTAATCTTATGAACTATGCTGCTATGAATATTTGTGTGCAACTTTTTGTGGGGATGTGTTTTAATTTCAGAAGATAAGCATCTAGGAGACCCAATCTTTTATAAATCTGTTCAAATCAAGCTTTTGCCCTCACCCCCACTGTCTATCAACTTTAGCAGTGACCCCATTTCACTAAATCTAGTAGGTAGGTTTTATTCTCCATGTTTATACCAGTTTCTCTAGAAAGGGGAACCCTGGTGATACAGTGGTTAAAGAACTTGGCTGCCAATCAAAGCTTCAGTGATATGAACCCAACAGTTATTCTGCAGAAGTATGGCTGTGTACTTCCATAAAGATTTATAGTGTTGGATATACTATGGGGCAATTCCACACTATTCTATTGGGTTGCTATGAATTTGAATTGACTGGACAACATGAGTAGTTTGGTTTTGGTTTTGTTGTTGCTAAGTGCCATTGTGTCATTTCTGATTTATAGTTACCCTTTATAGGTTTCCGAGAAGCATTTGATGGATTTGAAACACAGACCTTGAGGTTAGTTTATTCTACTATGCCACACCAGGACTCCTGGTTGGGTTTTAGTCCTTTATAAACACTTCATTGCCTTTCAGGATTCAATATTCCTTGGTTTTTCTCCTACTTCACTTCTCAATCTGTTTTACTGAGTTCATCTAATTTCTCAAACTTGTATAGACCTTCATGTTTCAGTGCTTGAACCTATTTTAAAAAGTATATCTTTACTCCCTTTGAATTTTTCTGAGAGTAAGATTTTAAGTATTGATATTTCCCAAACCTATATTTCCAAGTAGGACATTAACTTGTATATTTAATTGCCTACTAAGCATTCCTAGTCAAATAACTAAAATATACCTCAAGCATTGTCTTGTCTGAAACTGAACTCCTAGTTACATCCTCACCAAACCTGCTCCATTTGCAATCTTTATCTCCTTAAATAATAACAGTCCTATCCCTTCCAGTTCGTCAGAACTAAGAGTCATGCTTCATTTCTCTCTTTCTATCGTACCCCACATACAAATTCTCAGGAATTATTTTGGTCTTAAATTTTATACAAAATCTAACTGCATCCTAGCCCCTCTGCTTTAGCTCTCTCTAACAAACTCCAGTATCTCACACCTCGACTATAGCAACAACTTCTTTATTGTTTTCACTACTTTTGTTCTTATTATTTCCAAAGTATTGTCCATATAAGAGCCAGAGTGATTCTGTAAAACCAAGTTGCATCATGTCAACACTATGGTTTGAACTCTCAAAAAACACTCAATCTAATATAGAGGCCAAACCAAAATTCTTAAAACAGCCTGGTGAGCCCTGTTCATTTGGTACCACATAACTTCTCTGACCTTATCTGTCACCATCTTTTTTGTTTTCTTTTCTAATGTCACATAGGCCTTCTTGATGCTCTTTAGATAACCAAGCATGCTCCTCTCTCAAAACCTTTGTACTTTCTTTTCAATGTAAAACTCTTACCTCAGGTAGATGAATGACTAACTCACTCATCAGCATGTCTTTCTTCAAATCACACCTTTTTACTGTAACCTTTCCTGATCTTCCTCATTTAATCTGCATCCATTGGTTTACTTACAGGTGACTTCAAAACTTCCTATAAAATTTCCATTATCTTTTAATTTCATTTAATCCAGGAACTTTTTGAAAAGCCCTCTTACATATATTTATTGTTCATTATCTGTCCTCTCAATTAGACTGCAAGTTCCACAATAATAGAAATTATATTGGCTTTTTTAAACTGTTGTACCCCAGTGCCTATAACCATGTCAGGCATAGAACAAGAAATCAGCAATATATTTGTTGAATGAAGATATCTATAATTATCAGAAATAAAATTAGCCAGTGTCCTTAGTCAATAAATAACTATGAAAAATTTGATAGGGATTTCATAAACAAGTAGAGGGAAAAATAGATCAGCTATATAGAAGGAAAACCATTCTGTAATTTCATTTTTCTCAAGATGGTGTTGTGAATGAATGTAATTGTGGAATAGATAAGTGAAATGTGTTTCACACCATCAACATGGAAGAAAAAAATGTAACATTTTATATTTTGCCAAAGGAACAAACTGAAATCTAACGGACTGTAATTCCTGAGTTGAGATCAAAATCATATTGAGAAGTGGTATTTAATTTTAGTACCTTGCTTATTCAATTAAAAGAACTTTGAAAATGTCTTAGGAAAGTTTAGTAGAAAATTCTTGGTGAAAAAGAGGCCGAGTAAGTTTACAAAAAATAAATCATGATTGTGGAGTAAATGAGTCCCTAGGTGGTACAAAAGGTTAAGTATACTTGACAGTTAACCTAAAGATTGGTGGTTTTAACCAGCCATTGAAAACTGTATTGTATTGAGCACACTTCTACTCTGATGTAAACGGAGCTGCTTTCAATAACAATTGACTTCCTGGAAACTGGTCTTAGTAAAGGTGGTGGTGTGAAATAGGTCTTGAGTTTGGACTGTTATAGCACTTGCCTAAACAATTGCCTTTGTTTAGGTGGCATGTAATTGGATATTTTGTAATGAGTAAAAGACTTGGTCACATTTCTGTATCATCCAAATAATCACATAGAGCATGTGTGTCTAACTGACGCTTGATTCTATTCCTGTTACTGTTTTACTTCCTTCTTTTAAGTCATCATGAGTGAATTTTATCAGAATTTTATCATATGGCATTAAGGTACCACCACGAGTTGTCATAAAGTGGATTCTGACTCATGACAACCCCATAGAGGTCAAAGTGAACTCTTCTCTCTGTAGTTTTCAGTGCCTGGTTTTGGGGGAAAGTAGATTGTCAGCCCCTTCCAAGGTATCTTTGTCTGGATTTTAACCACCAATCTTTCTGTTAGCAATTGAGAGCTTAACTACATCACCCAGCGACTCCTGGTTACCAAAAGGTTTTTCTTAAATGCTGGAAGCAAAGGTTACTAGTTTTTTTTTTGTTTTTTTTTTATCTCGCTAGTATATTATAGATTCTTTCACAGTAATAAAATTGTCATATTCCTATTTATATTTGCAATGCTTAGTACGGTATACATGACAGTAAGTACTCATTAAATACATGTTAAATGA
The DNA here is from genome assembly GCF_000296735.1 of Chrysochloris asiatica. NCBI lineage: Eukaryota > Metazoa > Chordata > Mammalia > Afrosoricida > Chrysochloridae > Chrysochloris > Chrysochloris asiatica. The sequence goes on from NW_006408526.1 coordinate 7,157,617, forward strand.
CTGAATGAATGAGCTTATTCTAATAGTTGAATTTTAGATGGCTCTCTATAGTTGCTGTCAGTCTCCTGACACTACTTAATTATAACCCATTTCAGACAGGTATTCAGGTCACTGAATATCACATTCAAATTGTGCTATATCAAAGTAAAGCAGCTACTCTGATTCAGGGGAAGCTATATGAAATGACAAACCAGTAAAAATTTTTAACAATAAGCAAACGATTAATTTTCTTGTTACTTCAATGGATGTACAATGCATATTTTTCTGTGAAAAGGTAAAATCTAGGATTGACCTATTTGCCAAATTTCCCTGTTTACTTCCCAAAACATCAGTGTTAATCTCAGTCAATTACATATGTGAATGAACATATCATGACTGGTCACTGAGATGGTTAGACATATTTTTCTAGATATTAAACACATCTGCCCAAAATGATTTTGCTTGCCAGGACATACCTCTATCAGTTAAATCATTCTGAAAATCAAGGTGATTTTGTAAAAAAAAAAAAGGTCTATGAAAATGTATAAATAAAACTTACACATGAAAATATATTATAGTTGAAAAACTATCACCGTAAATTATTTTAAAGTGAAGAAGTCAGTAATTACTATTTTGCTTAAAAAATATTTTGGTTTTATTACATACCTATACATTACTGTGGAAGCTTCCAAAGTGAGACTTAAAATTCCTATAAAAGTAAGAGGCTATAGTAAAACTACATATACAATCAATGGATACAATCTTACAGTATAAATATCAAATTTTCACATAAAATTATACTATTTAATTCTTACAAAATACCCCAGAGTTAGAAGTTATTATCGTCTCCACTGTATTGATGAACAACCTCAACCTCAGGAAAAATAACTAAAACCCTTAAGTTCTCCCAAAATTTCAATCGCTGTTATATTTTATGCCATATCATAGGGATTTGGGTTGAAGTTCTAATACATACTTTATGGAATTAATACAAATGAAAGCTTACTTTGTAAAGTGAACTGACTAACTCTCAAGAAAAATGTTTATTTTACTATATAAAACACTGAATTTATCTTGTTATTCAAGAAATATTTATTAAATATCTTCTATCTTTTGACTAATGATTTTAGCCCATTTATAATTATTTATATCATCTTATTTTACACTAGTTACTCTCCTTTATATGCTTCATTTCCCTCTTTTTGAAATTATGAATGGATTTTAATTGCATCTTTTTCTTCTATGGATTTAAAAAAATACTCATTTTATTTTTGTTGTTTTAGAAACTACATGTAAACTATCGATAGGCATACTTAATATCATTTTAAATACTAAAGTTTTCTTTTTGGTAATTAAATGATGAATTTGTTCCTTAGTCAACTAGAACATAAGAAAGAGAATTCAAGTTTATTCCTCTGTGGCTGCTTCAATCAACTAAGCTATGAAGTTGATTTAGGACCAGAAAAGATTAGTTAAACTATACATATTTTAGATCCTCGATACCTACAGGTATCACAGAAAACTGGATATGTGTCTGAAGTGTAGGAACGGATTTGGGTTATTGTTGTTAGGTGCCATTGAGTCGGTACCGAGTCATAGTGACCCAATGCAAAACAGAACGAAACACTGCCCTATCCTGGGCCAACCTCACAATTGTTGCCATGCTTGAGCCCATTGATGTTGCCATTTTGCCAATCCATCTTGCTGGGGGACTTCCTTTTTTACTCTGACCTTCCACCTTACCAAACATGATATCCTTCTCCAGTGACTCCTGACAATATGTCCAAAGTATGAGAGACAAAGTTTGGCCATCCTGGTCTCCAAGGAGCACTCTGGCTGTCCTTCTTCCAACACAAATCTCTTTGTTTTTTTAGCAGCCCATGGTACTTTCAATATTGTCCTCCAATATTATAACTCAAAAGCATCAATTCTTCTATGGTTTTCCTTATTAACTGTCCAGATTTTGCATGCATATGAGGTTATTGAAAATACCTTGGTTTGGGTCAGGTACACCTTATTCCTCAAGTTGATATCTTTGCTCTTCAACACTTTAAAAAGATCTTGTGCAGTAGATTTGCCTAATGCAATATGTCATTTGATTTCTTTACTGCTGCTTCCATGAGTGTTGATAGTTGATCCAAAAAGAATGAAGTCCTTGACAACTTCAATCTTTTCTCCATTGATAAGAATGTTGTATATTGGTCCAGTGGTGAGGATTTTTGTTTTCTTTACATTGAAATGTAATCCATACCAAAGGCTGTGGTCTTTGATCATCAGCACTAAGTATTTTAAGTCTTCTTCACTTTCAGCAAGCAAGGTTGTATCATCTGTATATTGCAGTTGTTAATGAGTTTTCATCCAATCCTGACATTACGTTTTTCTTCACATGACCCAGCTTTTCAGATTATTTGCTTAGCAAACATGTCAAATAACTATGGTGAAAGAATACAACCCTGTCACACACCTTGCTTAAATTGAAAACATTCAGTGTTCCCATGTTCTATTCGAACAACTGCTTTAATATGAACAACATGTACAGATTCCTCATGAGCAATTAAGTGTTCCAGAATAATAATACTTCGCAATGTTGTCCATAGCTTGTCATGATCCATGCAATTGACAGCCTTTGCATAGTCAATAAAGCACAGGTAAAGCACAGAGATCTGAGTAGAAGAATTTAAAATCAGGCATCATTAGCATCGTGTACTGAAATGTAATTATAAGATTTCTTATGTTCTCTCAAGCAGCGTATTTACAGTGTGAACATCACAGGTAATGGACAAAACCATGTTTGGATTTTTATGGCTCAAAGTGTAATCTGTGGAAAAAAGAAATCTGTTTTGTTTTTAGGATATCAACCCATTTAAATATGTGACAATTACAGACAATTTGTATATTTACGAGTCTATGCTTAATTTCAACAGGTCTCATATCTACTTTCTGCTCCCATAAAGCTTTACAGCCTTGGAAACCCTGTACAGGGTCTCTATAAGTCAGAACCCACCCCACAGCACATAACAACAACAACATATCTACATTGGAGTCCTGGTGTGGCACTATAGGATCAGCACTGGGCTTTGAACTACAAGGTTGATAGTTCAAACCCACCAGCTGTTCCTCAAATTATATAAAGGGTCCATATGAGTTGGAATGAACTCAATGGCACTTTACAACTTCTATGCTAAGATGACTCATATCTGCAGTTAAAATTTTTAGCCTCCATCTGGTTGTTCAGATAAAGTTAATAGCTTAGATGCAAATAGGGTTCATTGATTCTCTACAGGCAAAATTGTTGAATTTCTCAAATTGCTTAGATCTCAGTCAAACATCTAGAAGCCTTAAAATGCTAAAGCTATTTCTAGATGCCAATGAAAACCAGTGTCTTTATGGTTGTGCTAACAGAAATGGGTAAATTATCAAGAAAAGATAGCCAGAATCACTATTTGACATCTCTCTTGTTTGCAGAGAATTCTATTAGGTCCAGAGGCAAGGTAGAGAAAGATCATAAAAGACACAAGCTCTGTCCTGAGAAACTCAACATCCAGTAAGATAAACAACATCAAAATTCACAAAGTCATTAGTAAGAAGAAAAACAACAAAACCCCATTTTATCATTTTTCTCTTTTTGCTGAGTAGATCCCTAGTTCATTCTCCAAACCTTGTTTTGCCTTGTTGATGAAGTTAAGTTATCAGAGATTGTGTCCCAGGCAATATAACCCTTAGTCTTTGATTTACCTGCCTATAAATTAGAAACTGTAGGCATGAGGTTTGCTAACCCCCAATACGCTCTCCAAACCAAGCAGTCCCTCCCTCTAGTATCTCTCCTTCAGTCACAAGTGGCATTGTAGTGGCTCCTACACTACTCATGGGAAATACCAGTTAAACTAGCTGTTATAAAGCTTATTTCAACTCATGCTAACTCTATGTGTATCAAAGTAGAACTGTGCTCTACAGAGTTTTTAATGACTAATTTTTTTGGAAGTAGATGATCAGGTAACTCTGGGTGGGTTCAAACCACCAACCTTTTTGTTAGCAGCAAAGGGTATTCAGGACTACTACTGTGTGTCACAGTGAAGGGTAATTAAACCATAATGATTATCTATGGAGTCAGCAGTGGGAAACCTGGATTATGTGAAGCTTTGCAGTCTATATTCATATTATATATTTCGGCATAAACGTTTTGATTCATTATAGAATATAGCTGAATTTATGAAATAATAAATTATAATGAAACATTTTTGCACACACAGCAAATACAGAAGCATATGCATTTGGTTATCTCTTTAACCCTCTTTCATTTTAAACTAATAATAGTTTATTTCATTCAGAAAAATACTCAAATAGCAATGGACATTAGAGGACTGAGGTCCCTGGTCCTGTCCCAGATGCTAATTTTAAACAATGCCTCATTCCCCCTAGCCTTTAGATTATTCCTCTTCTGTGAAGCACTAGTTAGAATAGAACTGAAGAAGCCTCCAGTCCTATTTTGGGAGCTTTAACACTGCAGCTGGGGCATTTCTTTGTTAAAAATAAATAAAAGTAAAGAAAAAGAAAAGTGAGTGAGAGAGAGAAAGGATTTTAATTTTTTTTTTAATTAAAATTTTTTTCCCATATTTTTTACCTTAAATTTACGACAATTAGACTGATTCACCAACCTCTACTCCATTGTTAAACCAAATGGTGTGTAAGTTAAGCCTATAGAATACATGCATGTGGCCCACTAAACACTGAAATGGAGCCTACGTGTAAGTTTCTGCTTCCATGTAATTATATCAGAATACTTTTTCCTGGGTTTTGGAAAGGCATCCAATGATTCTCACTGTGGCTGTTAAGATTTGTTTGTTAAATTGAGCTTTACCTGTAAAATGGGGATAAGGAAAGATACCTTACAGGTTTGCCTTGAAAGCTAAGGGCAAGTTCATGTAAAGCAACAGCAAGCATTAAATTCAATTTGTCTTGAAGATCTATCTTCAAGAATCCTCTTTAAAATGCAAATGCCTTTGAGAAAAGTGACACCTTAAATCATTATCTGCTAACACTAATTACCAGTTGACTGAGATTAGCTGACACCATGCTGGCTACAAGGCAATTGGAAGATGAGTGGCACTTGAAAATGTGAATCAGAGAGTTTGAGGTGGGAATAGAACCAAGAAAAAAAACATGGATCCTGACAATGAAGTAAAAGGGCACAAGTATCATTTCTAATTTCAGGGGACCTCTTTATCCTAGGATAATTGGCACCAGAAATTGTTCCTTTAAATCAAATTTATATAAGACAGTAATTAAAATTACTCAAAGGTGAAAATAAAATATTTTGATGAACACTTTATCTTGATAGAATAAATTTTGTTCATTATAGAATTTAAATGTAATAACTGAAAATATATAATTATCACAGCTATAATAAAGTATGATGAGTTGTTTTTTTTTTTAATGTTTTGTACAAAATAGTAAGATTGCTAGACACCTCATCCTTCAAACTTAGCTTTCGTGTCAACATCACAAAAAGTAATTGTCCCCAAAGTTTGAGGAAGTCAACAATTTTCCTATTACTTTTCCTAAACATTAGATTTCAAATCTCTATACGTTGAATAATGTAAGTCATTATTCTTTCATTTTCTTATAACTCAATCAGAGTTTCATTTGCTAGAGTAGCATTGCTCTAAATTATTGAGGCAGTATAAACTTGCCTTGATTAACTTCATGAAATCCAAACTGTTGCAGATTCACTTTACAATATATTAGAATTGAGTTCTCCTATGCTGTAAATAATTGACCAGAGAGGTTGGTAAATGGGCCAGGATGAATTATAGTGCTAACAGGGAAGTATATTTGGGTTGGGACTAGTTTTAAAGTCAATCAATTGATTTGTCATTATTATCACTAAAAACAGTATTGTTATGAAGATATATTGAATGACATGTATTTGGCATTGAATATGTATTGAATAGCATAAGTTTAAAAAGAGAACTCTTTTAAATTTTGCATATGATCAGCCATCTCAGCAGGTGTCTTAGGCTGGAGCAATACCAGTGAAGCATGTACATGAGTATAAATATATAGAATGATTTATTTCAAGGAAATGACTCATGCTGTTGTGGAGACTGGCAAGTACCAAATCAGCAAACTGGAGGCTTCTCCTGACTCATGTGGTTTCTGGCTTATGGAGCTGTGAGAGCCAAAGAGTCCCAGTTCTGAAGGTCAAATGGTATGCTTTTGGCTCTCGTCTCAAGAACTAAAGGACAGAGAATGATGAGTCCGATGCAGGATTGAGCGTACAGACTTTGTCAGAACTTTCATAAATGAGGGAGTTTCAAATAGTTCATTGATAAATTCCATTATCTTTTAGTTCCATTTTTCCATGAACTTTTTGAAGCCTCCTTGTAGTTAAGACCAGTGAATTACATTGTTACACTTCATTTTCTTTGAGGTGAGTTCTTTGATCTGAGGCAACGGTGTGTGGGATACTATGATAGTTGATAAAACATTCTGTAAATCCATGGATGGCTAGGTGGTTTTGGCAGAAGCATTGTGTACAGGGAAGGAAAATACGAATTCTGAGTGTCTATCTCAGAACAAAATGCTTCCGTTTTAATGATAGAAGTGGTTCAATGGAATAAACCAGCCATGAGGTTGCTGGCTGATGGCCTTTAGAAATAGTGCCAGACTAGAGACTCAGTGTTTGTCTCTGCTGCTGGCAGATTGGGCATTCAGCAGTAGCTGTAGCCAAATCAACCTTAGTGAGTGGAAGTCTGTATTGCTAAACCCATGAATAATCTCCATCCAAGCCACATGGTCACTTTGTTCACGAGTCTATTGGGACATGACAGGAGTGACTGAAGAAAGAGGATCCATTGAACATATAATCCTATCCATTTGATTGTTAAAATTCTCCTTTGTCAAGACAACCCTTTGGTGAGCATATGCATACATATATTTACTTATTGGTCCAATCAGAGCAGACTAACCACATGCCTCTTCCCCATACTTCCCATCATAAATTTTGCATTCATATTCTTATCAAGTTCCTGACCATCCAAACAAATTATTGGCCACAGTCCATGAAATATTATATATATATATATATATATATATATATATATATATATATATATATACATACATACATATATCTGACATAGAGCATTACCATCTTTCCTTCCAAGCAAAATGAACAACCAATTGCACTGCACAAAGTTCTTCCTATGAGGAGGATTTCCCTTCAACACTGTCCTTCTGGGAGGTCCCAGAAAGGGCCTACTGTGCTGCAATTATTCACTTTCAAGTGATATCTATATATCACACATATAAACCAGGCATGAATTTTCTCTTCCTCATCCAACTAATCATAAGGAATTCCCCATGAGGCTATAGGTGCAGACTGGGAGAAGGAAAGTAATGTGACAGATGTGGGGACCATTGTTATTTGGGTTAAATTCCTCATGGAACTAACTTGCTTGTGCTTTCAAGTTCTGCTCCTGGCCAATTTATAAGTACCACTTCCATTTAATAATGGGACTTATGGTGTGGCACTGTAGGATCAGCACTGGACTGCAAACAACAAGGTTGGCAGTTCAAACCTGTCAGTTGCTCCTTGGAAGCCCTATACAGGGTCACTATGAGTCAGAACTGACTTGATAGCACATAACAACAACAATTGTGCACACTTAATTGTACTCATGAGGAATCTGTACACAGGCCAAGAGGCAGTTGTTAGAACAGAACAAGGGGATATTGAATTTTTAAAATAAGGAAACTAGTGTTTTATTTGCATTACTTGATATATAGGCCTCAGTAGCACACCCAAATGAAGAATATGTTGTCTCTAAAATCTAAGAGGCACCATGCATTCTTTTTATTTGTAAGATGAGCAGGGTGTAACAACTTAGCATCCACTTTAGAAGAAATATTTAGACATGCCCCATTCTATTGGACCCCTAGAAATTTCAGAGGTGGAAAATGCCTAAGTTTTGTCAAGTTAGCTTCCTACATTTTAGCATGAAAATGGAGACTTGGTGTGGTGCTGTAGGATAAGCACTGGTCTACTAAACTAAAGGTTTCACATGCTCCTTCAAAACCCTATACGGGGTTGCTATGAGTAGGAAGTTACTTAACAGCACTTAACAACAACAACAAGCATACAGATGTCTTGTCAATAAATACAGTCATTGGTACTTCTTCATTACTAGGTCTGAGCAGCATAATACCATCAATGTAACGGATCAGTGTTGTGTAATGAAAAGGAAAGTTACTATGTGTTTCTGTGGACTATGCTATAATGTAGAGCAGGAGTGATTATATACTGAGAGAGAACAGTGAAGGTGTAGCATAGTACCATTGGCCTTGCCAGTCAAAGGCAAACTGCTTCTGATGTTCCTTCAAAACTAGAATTGAGAAAAAAGCCAGAACAATAGCTGCATACTGGGTACTAGGAGATATATTAATTTCCTTAAGCAATGAAACCACATCTGGAATAGCAGCTGCAATTGGAGTCACCACCTGCTTAAATTTATGACAATCCACTGCCATTCTACAAAGATCCATCTGGTTTTTGCATAGAACAAACTGGCGAATGAGGATGTGGTAAGAATCACCACCCAGGATGGCACTAATTTTACAGTTCCTTTAGAAATGTACTGTTTCTTTTTGTTTACTATCTTCCTAGGAGGTGGTGGTTTTAATGCTTCCATTTGGCTTTTTCTAACACAACAGCCCTCACTTCGCCTGTGGGATTCAGTGTGGGAGTCCTTCCAATTGCTGAGTATGTTTATTCCAATTGTGCATTCTAGAACTAAGGAAATCACTGCAGAATGGGTTCAGGGACCCACCAGACCCACTTTGAGATGGACTTGAGCTAATAATGCGTTCTTAACCTGCAATTTCTACACCCCTACTTTGACTCACGGGTTGCTGATATGTAGTACTCCTGGTATGGGTGTCAGTTCAGAGCCAGTGTGTGTCTAGTAATCCTAGAAAAGTTTGATTATTTCCTGTTCCGCAGTGAACAGTCACGCTCAAAAAAACGGCTAGGAGAAAGATTAGCAGTATACATTTTGACAGCACAGTGGGGTCCTTCAACAGCATTCCCTAGGTTCACTGGTTTGTGGGTTTTAAACTAGTTCAACTTTGGAAATTGATTGAGGGACCGTGACTCTCTTTTGGTGATTATAGCTAGATTATCATTTACTTGACCTAGATTCTTTAGTGGATACAGATCAAGTAAATATTTAGTAGGGATTACTCTTAGGGACAGAGTCCTGGTGTGGCACTGTGGGTTAATGCGCCAGACTGCAAAGCCGTTTGAATTGCAAGGTCAGAAGTTCAAGCTCACCAGCTGCTCCTTGGAAACCCTATGCAGGATTGCTATGGGTTGGAATCACTCGACGACACTTAACAACAACAACAACTCTTAGGGACATCATAACTCCACACAAGTCCAAGTATTCTGATTATGCTTTCACTCTAGTGTCAATTATGGCAACCACACCCACTTTTTCAATTATGTGTTGGTATTTGGCTCTCAGACTCCTGGTGTGGTGCTTTAGAATCAGCACTGGGCTGCAAATCACAAGTTTGACTATTTAAACCCACCAGCTGCTCCTATGAGTGGGAACAGACTTATCATCGGCACTTAGCAACAACAACAAACCATGTGGTCCAATTAGTCCTATTGTACTAGGAGTCCTAAGTCTGTTATGGCAACTCCCAAACTCCTACTGTCACATCTGACTTACATAAAATAGCAATTACAAAGATCTTGAGGCTCCCTTTACAAATTTGCCCTTCACTATTCAAAAGCAACAACATTGTGGCAAAAGGAGTCCTGGTGTGGCACTGAGGGTTAATGCACTGGACTGCAAGGTCAATTTGAACTGCAAGGTAACTATGAGTCAGAAATGACTCAACAGCACTTAACAATAACATCTGTTATAAAAGGTGTGTCCTCTGAAATCCATAGGTTGATTTGTGGGTCCACTTTGATAAATTCTCTTTAACTTGTCTATTTCCAGAAGCCTTTGGATATATTCTTCTATAGTATATCAAAGCATTTCAACTTGATTTAATGTAGGCCACAGCTTCATTCATGCTTCAGTGAACAAACCAAATAAACTATAAGATCTTTTTCTAACCTCTCCAGCTGAAACACTGAGTGAAGAATCAATGCTTACTTGACCCATATCAATAAACTCAGTCTGATCCAACTTTATGTTCCTTGCACCATTATTCCATCCCCAACACATATTCCCCAGGTTTGTTTGTATATCTTAGACAATCAAGCATACCTCCTTCTAGGTGACACTTTATAACTTTATACTTTACTTCCTGGAACTCATTTTGACTTATAGGTATAGAAACAAAGATGGCTGCTAGGATAGGTGCTTGGGACTTTCAGCAATGCCTTATAAGACATCGATTTTAGGCAATTCTTCAGTCAACTCGTCAGGGGACATCCCAGGTGATATCTCAGACTTAGACTCTTCAGGCACAGCTAACTTTATCTCAGCAGATGGGGTTGGAAGGAATAATGGTTTTCCTGGGAAGGGTGGCATAGCAGACAAAGATGGAGTAATCCCTTTAGATAGGAATAAGCGTACTCTTCCATTAGCAGAAATGACTCAATGGAATTTAGGAGTTCAGTGTCCCAAGCTTCCTGATTATCTGTCCATATGTCACCATCTATGTTTCAGGAGTTCAGTTCTTTCCAATCAGTGCCCTCACTTTAACTTTAGACACCATCTGAGATAGGAATTCAATTGGTGTTGCAAATTTAATCTTGTAAATTTATGCTTGGTCTCTGACTCTTTGAACTCATCCCATTCTTTCACAGCTTTGTCTATTGAAAGTAGGAACAGCATTCAACTTCCTTATGCTGCTCATTCTGAAAAGAATGTAGGAAAGTAACAAATATATAATCAGCTAGAGGCTTGTCTCTCACAAATATTTGATCCATTGGTTGTGATATTTTGTGTATTTCTATTGCCATCTCATGCCATAGTTATCAGTGCTCTCTTTGCTAGCAGACTCATCAACACCTATTAGACTGCAGACTTGAGACCAAACTCAGAAAATGCAGCCTATGGTTTCATTCATCTAGAACCACTCTCAGTATTAAATGTCTTATGCTAGGTTCTCTAGAGGAGCAAAAACAATGAAGTGATGTATTTAAATATATGAGAATATGTATATAAATATCCCAAATTTGTAGGTCAGATACCAGGTTTTCCTTACTCAGGGGTTATAGCAGGCAACAAGTCCAAAATCAGAAGGTCAGATGCCAGGCTGCTGGCTCATGGGATTGCAGGAGGTTGTTGTTGTTGTTGTT
>NW_006408526.1:7169116-7175297 GCF_000296735.1 Chrysochloris asiatica
ATAGCAGACTGCTGGCTAACATCTCAAGATTATCTGTCTATTAAGTTGGAGGCAGTATTTAGTGAGAGTGGGATTTGACAGAACTTCCATATAAATTGGATTCAGGTCACAACGCCAAGGAAACTCCCCTTTCAACTGATTGCCTTCTCATATCACAGCACATCACAAAATGGAGGATGATTACCTAATATCTGCCAAACCACTGAGAATCATGGCCTAAGCCTAGCTGACATATAACCTTAACCATTACAGCAGGCTAATGAGGAAAAAAGAAAATGAATATTCTTATTTTTCATATCTTATCTTATTTCATCTTTATTCCTACTTCATAAATTTTATTATTATTATCCTTATCACAGAAATGGAAATATTGACATTCAGAAAGCAAATTGACTACTGTCCCACAAATAAAGTGTAAAACAAATGAGTCAAGCCTGTGTGATTTCATTAACTATCATAAGGTGTTTTCACAACATCATTATAAACTTTTATTAAAGTTCCTGTTTTGTCTACATGTGTTACTAGCCAACATGTTTGTGATACCAATTCAAATAGGCAAATAATTTCACCAATTATTTCAAGTGAATTGATCATTTACTGACTGAATTTAACCTTCAGCACTGTCAACATAAAATATGCAAACAATATATCAATATAATGTAGAAATTTAAATATTTTTATCAAGTAGTATAATATAAAGTTGAATAGTTGAGAAAATAGGTATTTTGAATAAAATGATGGGGAGATAGAGAAATTATTTATGTTTTATTTTGTATTTTTTTCTAAGTGAACTAAAAAATAATATGAATTTAATGCCTTGGTTTGCACAGAAAAAGACTCCTTCAACTCAAACTATACCTTCACATGAGACATTTAAAAAATACAATGTTTAGTTGTTGCTTGATAATTTCTGAACTTTTTACTTACCAATAGATACATTTTGACACCCTTTTAAAGTCTTCATAAATCACTTTTAAATACATGTTTTTTTCTTTCTTTCCTTACTGAGTCCCATTTTGTTGTAATATATTCTCTAAATATCATTGGGAAGAAAACGGTACTATGTTTTAGAGTCTGTTTTTTTTTTTTTTTTTAACTATATACAGCAAAATTTGTACATGGAAAGCTAAACATCACAAAGCAAATACTTCAACCTGGAACTTCTTTTAGAACAGTTAGACCCAGCAGAGGGGAAAGATTTAGAACATATCAGTAGCGCTCTCTCTTTTTACTCCTTATATTGATTTGAAATTTCTACATAAAATATTTGTGACTTATTTCTTTTGGTTTCTTTAATTGGATTTGACCATATATTTCCAACTCCTTTAAAACAGTCTATCTCCCCTCCTTTTATGAGATAATCTGCACAAAAGAATGTCAGAAATAAAGGTCTAAGAAAGCAAGCTGTTCATTCCTTTAGTTATTGCCCCATATTATCTTGAATAACTGGTGTTTTCATGTTGTGTTGATTTGAATCCCCATTTCTATTTGTTTTGGCCACATTGGTCAACCAATCAAATTAGTGTGGTTGTTGTTGTTGTTAAGTACCATGGAGTCGGTTCCAACTCATAGTGACCCTGCACATGGTTTCCGAGGCTGTAAATCTTTACGGGAGTATAAAGCCTCATCTTTCTCCCATGGAACAGCTGGTAGTTTCGAACTGCCAACCTTGGGGTTAGCAGCCCGATTCGTAACCACTACGCTACCAGAGCTCCTTTATTAGTCTGGTAAATGTAGCCAATGTAGACAGGATTAATACAAATTAATACAAATACAAATACTTCACATTTTCTGAAAAAAATTAATACTCTTCTCTTATGTTATGAGGTACCAATGAACTAATATTTACTCATGGACAACCCAATAAGGGAAGATGGTGAAAGAAACACACAGAATTAAGTCAGAGAGTTGAGTGTAAATCCTGATTATACCATTTTCTAGAATGTTGGTAGAGAGGGAAAATAACAGATTGACTTTTATCTTCAGTTTTCACTGCTGAAAATCTGAGTAACAAGAGCCGGAAATTTAAATAATGCTTTTCAAAGTTTATATGGTTATCATTTTTCCTAAAATGTTTCAGGGAAGTATATAGTACACTAGACTTTGAAATACACAGATAATAATCAGGTTGACTGAGAGAAAGTTAAAGAATGCAAATAGTAGGTTCTGGTTGGAACTGGGAATCCCTGGATCATGCAAATGTTTAATGTGCTTCATGCTAACCAGAAGCCTGGGAGTGCCAGTCCAGCAAGAGGTACCTCAGACGTTAGGCCTGTTGTTAAGTGCCGTCGAGTCGGTTCTGACCCATAGCAACCCTGTACAGGGTTTCTGAGGCTGTAAATCTTTATGGGAGCAGAAAGCCTCATCTTTCTCCCACGGAGCGGCTGGTAGTCTCGAACTGCTGACCTTAAGGTTCACAGCCCAATTCATAACCACTACACTTAAGGCCTAGAGAAGTCTCTAAAAAATCAGCCATTGAAAACATTGTGGAGGACAGTTGTTCTAATTTGACACACATGGGACCACCATTAGTCAGAATCCACCCAACTGCAACTGATTGAGGGTTTGAAATGGAGGTTGGTTATCATAGAAAATAATAGCCTCCACAATGCCAGAGTCCAGTTCTTTATTTTCTTCTCTGAGAAACTTACTACTCTTTGACCATATTGTACTTACCCAATTTAACAAGCTGTGGTGCTGTAGGATAAGCACTGTACTACTAACCACAAGGTCACTAGTAGGTGAAAGATGAGGCCTTCTGCTCCAGTAAAGATTTACAGAGTCAGAAACCCTATACAGGTCACAGTAAGTGGGAACCAACTGAATGGCACCTAACAACGACAACAAAAACATTATCTTCAAAGTTAAGTTCCTGTCAGTCAGGGATCTGTCAAATAATAACTATATTAAGGCTGGCAGGACATGTAATCTGAACAACTCTACCATCAAAGGGTGGATTTCCAAGCTGTAGTGACCCTGTATAGGATATCTGGGGAGGAGCAGCTGGTGTGTTTGAACTGCTGACCTGTGATAAGCAGTCTTGTGCTTATCCTATGATGCCACACCAGAACTGCAGGGTGAAAGCTGACATAGAGAATATGTAAATGATTGAGTGTTCTTGTGTTGCAGTAAAATTTTATGTATAAAACAACAGAAACTTGGATATCATTTACTTTTCATGTATCATGTAATATTAATCTTTTGAATTTTTTCAGGAATTTTAAAATACAAAATTCCTTCTTTATTTGCAAAGTAAGCAGGTTATTGAGACTGTTTTTTGGGGGGGGGGATCCCCAAAAGTTAGTCTTGATAGGTTGTGCCAAAGGACACAGAATGGTCCCGGAGCTTATTATGAAGTTTTAAGATATTGACATTTTTATTGGTGAGTAAAAAGCCAGGAAATTTTCACAGAGGATCCCCTGACCCCCATCACAGCAATGTACCTGCTCATCCTTCAATGCTAACAAGGAAAGACTGCCCTACGAGAATTTTATTGGGAATTCTTAACCCATTCACTCTACAGTCCTGATTTTGCCCCTTCAGTTTTTTTTCTTCCTCAAACTCAAAGAATATTTAAAAGAAACATGATCTGAGTCCTTTGAGGATGCCAAAATTGTCATTTTGATGTTAATAAATCAAAGAGCACAGAATTCTTAAACAGATGGAAACACTGCCTTCAAATGTGTACAGACCTAGATGGAGGATATATTGAAAAACAGTAGCTTCACGTTTTAATATTGTTGATTAACAAACGTTTCTATGATTTTATACCAATATTTTGATTGACCTACATATTCACCTCGCTGTAAATATTCTTTCTTATACTGCTTAGTAATGAGGAAGAAGAAAAGAAACTTTTATCATTCCAACTGGCAACCTCAGAAGAAAGATATACTATATTTCTTACCTAGTACATACTCAAAATTCCCTTGCAACTGATACTAATTTTATTATGCCAATTATCATACTGTATCTTTCCCATTTATCAGGAGAGAGCACAAAGTTGAGGGAATAGGCAAGGCCATACGTAATCATTTGCTTTCATTTATTTTGGTGGAACTAAAAACAGGACAGCAAACTTACCCATATGTGTTATGACTAGACAAACTGTCCTGGGAACCTGGTTAGATATTCTGAGACCTGAGTGGGAGAACCCTCAGTAAGCAATGAAACTATCAAGGTTAAACAGAAAGAAAGATAAACATTATATTTAGAAAAAAAAAAAGAGTATCAAAGAAGAAGGCAGGTAGAAACAATAGAAATATGCTTGAAGCAGCGGTGTGGATGGAGAAAGGGATTGAAATGAGAAAAGTATTTCAAGGAGCTCTGGTAGCGTAGTGGTTACGAATCGGGCTGCGAACCTTAAGGTCAGCGGTTCGAAACTACCAGCCGCTCCGCGGGAGAAAGATGAGGCTTCCTACTCCCGTAAGGATTTACACCCTCGGAATCCCTCGGAATCCCTGTACAGGGTCGCTATGGGTCGGAACAGACTCGACGGCACTTAACAACAACATGTAGTACGGTGCCAGGCAGGCTGTAGGACTTCATTACTGAATGGACAAATTGTTATTGTTGTTAAATGCCCTATTGGTTCGATTCATAGCAGCCCTGTACAGGATTTCCAAGGAGCAGCTCGTAAGTTTGAAACACTGTCCTTGAAGTCCAGTGCTTATCCTACAGTGCCACACCAGGATGCCTCTAAATTTTCAGGGTTGTGTGACAGCACAGCCAATAGAATGGGAGAGAGAGACAAATTAAAAACTTCAGAAAATAATCATATATGAGGGATAATTGAACAAGAGTTTCCAGCAGATAAAAGGAAACCACTGGTATTTGTAAAGGGAAATTTAATAAAGAGTGATGTCTTAAGAAAAGGGAAGAGAATGACTATATGAATAAAGTGTTCACTAATATTGAATGCTGTATCTGAGCAGAATGAGAGCAAAGGAGTACTGATTTGACTAAGCAATTAAGAAACCTTTGGAGATTAATGAGAAAACCCTTTAAGGGCAATGGTGGAAACTATAGCCATATTTCAACAGAATGAGGTGGTGTTGGAAGCAGTAAGAGCTGAGTATCTTGTCAAGATATTTGTTGGAGACAAAAAGAAATAGACAAAGGCAGTGTTAGAATGGGTTTTTTTGTTTTATTTTTTTTAAGTGATGGGTAGATTACAATCTTGGAAACACTATGAGAAGTCCTGATCTAGCTATAGGGGCACTGTGAGTTAGAATTGACTGACAGTACACACATTACATTATATTTGCAATTGAGAAGCTAGTAGAGAAGGAAATGGATGGGGGAGTCAGGCAAGAAGCACCATGTAGCAAGGTCTCAGAGCAAGTAGGAGAAAATGTGATTTGGAACAAAGCGAGAAGACTAATCTTAGAATGGGTATATGTACTGCCTGGAAGTAAGATGGAGTGAATGAAAATTGAAGTTGTTTATGATTTTGGGGGGAGTGGTGTGGCACTGCAGGATAAACACTGGAATGAAAAGGTCAGGTGAACAGCAAGGTCACAAGCTGCTCCTTGAAAATCCTATACAGGGTCACTATGAGTCGGAACCATTTCAAAGGCACTTTACAACAAAGCTCATTTTCCAGTAAGAGGTGAGGTTATTTGCTGAGAATAAGGAGGCTGGACTGAGGTCAGCAATTCAAGTAGAAGAGTAAGTGATTTTAGGAAGTCAAAATGAAAAATATGAGCTTGAAAATGATGAATTAATAGAAGAATCATATTTATGTGTGCATGCATTTTCCCCTAGCAGAGCTTTCTGTAAAATTAAAAGCTGGAAGAAATAAATAGGACAACTAATATATGGTTTAGGAATAGTACTGTGATAGGTCAGAATTTTCAGACTATTGTTACATCCTTCTAATTCCAAACAGCATTTAAACTAATCCTCCACATATACTATTATTGTTAGTTGCTATGAGTCAGTTTGAATTCATAGTGACCCCATGTGTAGAGTAGAACTGCTTCAAAGTTGTGAGATTTTAGAAGCAGCTTATCAGGCCTTTCTTCTGAGTTGCCTCTGGTTGTTTCGAACCGCCAGCCTTTTTTGCTAGTAGTCTAACACTTAATCTGTAGCACACCCAGTGGCTTCTCTGAGTGCTAGACTATATATAATATATGCCTAGCGTAGTGGTTACGAATCAGGCTGTGAACCGCAAGATCAG
>NW_006408526.1:7175712-7194290 GCF_000296735.1 Chrysochloris asiatica
AGGGTCGCTATGAGTCAGAACCAACTCCACAGCACATAACCCCTACCACCACCACTTTATGATTCGGAATCCTGATGTAGCACTGAAGGATAATGCACTGGACAGTATGGTTGGCTTGAACCACAACATTGATGGTTCAAACTCACTAGCCACTCCTCAGAAACCCTATACAGGATCACTATAAATTGGAACTGACTCGATGTCATATAACAACTATATGATATATATATATATTTCCTCTGTATGCTGCACTATGATGTATTTTCATATGAATTCATTGTAGAAGCCTCCAAAGACTTATCACCTTTTAAGTTAATTTCAAATCCCTTAACCTAGAATGCAGCTCTAGTAGCATAGTGGTTATGAGTCAGGCTGCTTACCTCAAGGTCAGCAGTTCAACTATCAGTGCTTCCAGAGGAGTAAGATGAGGCTTTCTGCTCCTGTAAAGACTTACAGCCTTAGAAACCCAATACAGGGTGGCTATGAGTTAGAACCAACTCTGTGGCACACAACCACCACCAACAACAACAACCTAGAATGCAACCCCTTTAGCAATGTAGGATAAGCACTGGATAGCTAACCACAAGGTAGGAAGTTGAAACCCACCAGACTCTGAGGGAGAATGATAAGACTGTTTATCCCATAAAGCTTTATAGCCTCAGAAATCCTATAGAGGGTTGTTATGAGTCAGAATTGAATCGATGGCAATAGTTTTTTGTTATTGTTGTTGTTGTTTTTTGGTATATGTCACTGCTGAACTAAAGAAAACCTAAGCTGCTGCTTGTCTATATTACTCACTTCCTCAAAACACTCATATTTTGTCCCTGCCTCCTTATCTTTGATCCTTTCCTGCCCCAGGAATGCTTCTTTATCTCTCTTACATTATCTGTTGAAACTTGATCATTCTTTAATGTTGTTGTAATATTGTAATATTGTATGCCATTGAGTCAGTTCTGACTCATACCAACCTTATATAGGGTTTCCAAGAGTGACTGGTGGGGATTTGAACTGCTGACCTTGTGTTTAATGGCCCATTGCTTGTCCTACAGCACCACACACTAAATGTTTTAGTTACTACCATTTCTTTAAATCTGCTCACTTACAAGAATAATAGAAAATGTGAATATGTTGGACACACTCCTATTTAATGTTCCAGACTCTCTCTGAATGGTATGTGTTGCTTAATGTCCAGGATACATTCTGTTAGGACTTTTATGCAATTTAGACAGTATGCAAACAGCATACGGGTGATTTGATAAAATCTGTAGGCAGTTAAATCCCCATAGACAGCTGTATACGCTGGATACAGGAGACATTAGAAAAGGTGCCTTGGTGGCCAAGATGAGTCCTGGAGCTTGGCTGCTTGTCCATTCTGGGGCTTGTGGGTCTTTA
Organism: Chrysochloris asiatica; assembly: GCF_000296735.1. Classification (NCBI taxonomy): domain Eukaryota; kingdom Metazoa; phylum Chordata; class Mammalia; order Afrosoricida; family Chrysochloridae; genus Chrysochloris; species Chrysochloris asiatica. The sequence continues at coordinate 7,177,105 of NW_006408526.1, forward strand.
AAATAGAAAAAATAGTTAAGCAAAAGTAGAGTTGTTTTTCGTTAAAGCAAACAAACAAACAAAAAAACTAAAACATAAAAATGGTATATGAAACTGCTGGACAGAGCAGATTTTGCTGGAAGGGATGTTAAGCAATGCTACTTATATAATATAAATACTTAACATTCAGACTCTGGAATAAGAAAAGTCCAACTTTATTACTTTGTAGCAGTGTGACCTTGGGGAAATAATATAGTCTGGTCCTGGTGTGGCACTGTAGGATAAGCACTGGACTGTTAACTTCAAGGTTGATGGTTCAAAGCACCAGCCTCTCCTCGGAAAATCTATACAGGGTCACTATGAGTCAGAACTGACTATATGGCAATTAACAGCAACAGAAATCTTTATCATAAGAAGTTCTGGTGTGGTGCTGTTGGATAAGCAATAGACTGCTTACCACAGGTTGATGGTTCAAACTCACAAACTGCTCCCCAGAAACTCCATGCAGGTCACTATGAATCAAAACTCACTCCATAGCACTTGACAACAAGAACAACATCAATCCTTAACCCTCAGTCCTTGGAATCCTATACAGGGTCAGTGTTGAGTTAGAACTGACTCCCTGACACTTAATAATAACATCCTTATCTTATGGAGTCCTGACAGTATAGTTGGTTAATCACTGGACTGTGAATCTCAAGGTCAGTGGTTCAAAGTCATCAACTGCTCAGCAGGAAAAAGATAAGGGTGCCTCCTTCCATAAAGTTAAGTGTTAATATTTCAGAAATTCCAAGAAAACAGTTTTAATATGTCCTATGAGGAAACCAACTGGATGGCACTTAGCAACAACATTAAGGTCACTATAAGTCAAAATTGGAGTCTTGGTGTGGCGCTATGGGTTAATGCACTGCACTGCAGGGTCAGTTTGAATTGCAAGGTTGGTAGTTCAAGTTCACTAGCTGCTCCTTGGAAACCATATACAGGGTTGCTATGAGTCTGGCTCAGTGGCACTTGACAACAAGAAATAAAAATTGACTCAATGTCTATAAGAGTTATCCCTACCTTAATTTCTTATTATCAAAATTCTACATATATATGAGGGGGCTTCCAAAAGGTTATGGGAAAAGGGGCAATTAAAAGATAATGGCATTTTCCAGAAAAATTTTGAAGTTCTCTGAAAATGTTTAATGAGATAATTGATGTAAAGTACTTAACACAATATTGTATTGTAAATACTCAATGAATCTGTTGCTATGATTTTTTTTTTAAGTTTTTATTGTGAATTGAGTGATAGTTTACGTGGGATAGCATAAGTTTTGCACTCAACCCATTGCATATTGTTTCTTTACAATGATAACAATCCCCTCCATGCATTATCATTTAATATTTGCTTCTATTCCCTGTGTTTTTGTTGCTGTTGTTGTTATTTTATTTATTTATTTTTTTATGTACACAAAAACGCACAGGAATATATAACCATTTAAACAACCAAAGGGCACATTCTACAAAGCCACTTCTTGGCCACCAGCACATAGCCTTTCTCTTTCTGTGAGTCTAGAGTCCTCAGCTGCTCTATTTCTTCATGTCATCATTTCTGCCTCCATCTCTGGTGTTGCTGCTTCTCTGGTAAGGGTCCCATGTTCCACTAATGCTCTTCTCTTTTGATGGTCCCAGGGTCCTATGTTCCTGGAAAGTAAGATTAACTACTCCCCGCTTTATGTCGCAAAACTTCTACCTGTACAGTTGTGACAATCCCAGTTAGTTATGGTAACAATTACTATTGAATCAAGTGAATCCTATCCCCATCAACTTTCACTAGACCATTCTAGACAAGATGAAAAGTATTGAGTGAGGATTCTGCCTTCCCTCACACACTCTGAAACTAAACGCCCTCTTGAAAACTTGTAAGCCAACCACTTAGTGCCTTTTTGGCCCCCTCCCCACTTTTTAGGTAGCCAATGTCTGAGTTTCCTGTCCTATCAACCCTGTGTACAGAGGGGATACGTTTAATCCTTGATGTGAAGACTCATTTCCTCTCAGTTGGTATTTTGAGCTACTACATCCATAAGGAGCTCTGGTAGCGTAGTGGTTACGAATCGGGCTGCAAACCTTAAGGTCAGCAGTTTGAAACTACCAGCTGCTCCGCGGGAGAAAGATCAGGCTTTCTACTCTCGGAAACCCTGTACAGGGTCTCTATGGGTCGGAACCGACTCGACAGCACTTAACAACAACAACAACACATCCATAAGTATAGGTCAAGTTTATCAAGGTGTAGTAATGTACACTTGCTTCCTTTATCAAATTTCTTTATTTTCCTATAGTCAAGTCCTGATCATCAAACCATCCAAGCTAGGTCAGATGAGTACTATCTGCAAGTTTGGTCATCCTTGTGAGCCTCCCTCTAGTTCATATCAGGTGGTCACTTCACTCTGAGCTCTAGCCCTCTGTGGCTAGGTCAGTGTCCAGGGGCTCAGGAGTTCCCAAGTCTCCCCAAACTTTGGACCTGTTATGTTTTGATTGTAAAAATATAAAATGTATCTTTTCTATTGAGTCAAGTGTTGCATCTTTGTATTTTTTGTATGTCTTCTAACTTAGTTTTGGATGTAACAGGTGCTCAATAAATACTGTGAATTCATCTTAAATTAATAAGTCTTTCCCAGTCAACCAGTCTTAAATAGTTCCTTCAGTATTTAACAGAAGATAATGCTATAAAATTTTAAATGATTTTATTTTGGGGGAAAAAATGTAGTGTAATAGTGTACTAGTTATCTAGTGCTATTATAACAAGTGTGGCAGCGGTAGTGAGGTTGGCCCAGGATCGGACATTGTTTCATTCTGCTGTTCATGGGGTCGCTATGAGGCGGTTCCAACTCGATGGCACCTGTCAACAACAACAACAACAACATTATAACAGAAATACCACAAAGGAGGTGGCTAAAACAAACAGAATTTATTTTTTCACAGTTTAGAAAACCAGAGGTGCTGGATTTAGAGGAGGGCTTTCTCTCCGTGTTCAGTATAGTGGGAGTTCCTTGTCTCTTTGGTATCTGTTCTCTGACACCTTTGAGATTTCCTTGTATCCTGGTATCGTCTGTACCATCTCTACTTATTTAAACGGTTCATTTTATATCTTGTAAAAGATTGATTTAAGACACATCCCACACTAATCTTACCTCGTAAACATAAAAGAATTTATAAACATAAGTTCCAAGTGAAATTATAATCATAATCTTTTGTTGTTGTTGTTAAGTACCATATAGTCAGTTCTGACATATAGCAACATGGTATAGGTGGTGGGTTTGAACTGCTGACCTTGTGGTTCACAATCCAGTGCTTATCATACAACAGCACACCAGGAAAGAGGTTAGGATTTATTCTGGGGAAAACCATTCAATCCATTAAATATATGTTGCTGTTGTTGTTATTAAATGTCATCAAGTCAGTTCCTACTCATAGTTTCCCTGTATAGAGCTTCCAAGGAGCAGCTGGTGGGTTTGAGCTGCTGATCTGTGGTTATTAGTCCAGTGCTGATCCTACAACACCACACCAGGAGTCCTAAATAAATATTGTACACCAAAAAGTATTGCTACAAAACCATAGAATCCTTTATTAAATAAAATATCAAAATGTGAAGCTATTGTTATTCAACATAGTCTCCATCTACACTATACACTTCTGAAGGTGATGTTTGCTTCTATCTAACCATTCCCCAAAGAATTTTGCCTTTTTCTATTTGTTGTTATTGTTGTTAAGGGTCGTCAAGTCAGTTCCGACTCATAGTGACATTGTATGGGGTTTCAGCAGAGCGGATAGTGAATCTGAACCACCGACCTTGTGGTTCAAATTGACCTTGCAGTCTAGCACATTATCCCACAGTGTGATTTACACCACATCATAATGGTAGTTTTAACATCCTTGAGGGACTCAAATTCTGTTGCTATAAAATGCTCTTTGAGTTTTTGGAACAAAAAGAAGCCTGAAGGGGAGATATCAGGGCTGTATTGAATGGGAAAGTTTTCCAAATTAAATTCTCAAAGGCTAGCCTTTGCTACCTTCTAAGAAGGAGCCCTGGTAGCGTAGTGGTTACGAATCGGGCTGTGAACCTTAAGGTTAGCAGTTCGAAACTACCAGCTGCTCCGTGGGAGGAAGATGAGGCTTTCTGCTCCCGTAAAGATTTACAGCCTCGGAAACCCTGTACAGGGTCACTGTGGGTCGGAACCGACTCTACGGCACATAACAACAACAACAACAAGTAGCCCTGGTGTGGTGCTGTGGGTTAATGTGTTAGACTGCAATGTCACTTTGAACTGAAGGAGCAGGTGCATTGTAGGGACCAAAAAAAATTCCTCTGCACAACTTTCCTGGTCTTTATCTCAGCTATGAAGTATTCAATTTTCTTAAAAACTTCTTCCTTGAAAGCCCACATGATTATATTGTGTCATTCTAGAAAATCTATCAAGAGTACCTCTTTGGAGTCCAAAGAAACGATGTCATATCCTCTGAACTGTACTCTTTACCTTAAATTTAACTTGCCCAGCAGATCCTCTGGGAAGCCACTGTAGTGATGGGCCCTTTTTGTGAGATTAAGACAAATGTATTGTTGAGAGAACTTGTCTTCAGCCATCCACTGATCATATACATGTTTAAAAAGATTTTTTTGGAATAAAGTCATTGTGCATGTTTGAACTGGAACCATCAAAGCAATATTTTTTAACTTACCCTAGTAGTCAGTCAATAACACAATATATATTTCACTACAGAGAAATAGAAATAAATAGTAAATGGTATCTTTATTCAGAATTTTAACATTGTCCATTAAACAATTAATGTTTGAGTCATGAATATTTTTTCTGCTTTATTTTATATCACTTATTAAGTATGTATTTTTGTTTTTAATTAACCGTACTATGACAGAATTAGCATATGATGAAAATTAGCAACATTAAGTGCACAATTCAGTAAGTCTTGAAAAAAAGAACTAAGCATAGTCATGTAACCACTACCATAATTATGGAAGATATCCATCACTGTAATTCTCTAATGCCCCCTTTCCAGTCAGTTTTCTCTCCCAGCTATCAACTCTGATATCTGTTGTTCCGTTTTCTATTCCTAGATTTTGTCTCCTTCAGAAAATAATTTCAAAGGATATCATACTACACGTTGTCTTCTGTTTCTGCTTTCACTTTGCATAATGTTTTTAAGATTCATCATGTTGATGAGTCAGTAGTTAGTTCATTTTTTATTCTTGGATTGTATTTACTGTCTGGATGCATTGGTTTGTTTATCCAGTCACTAGATGATGGACATGTAGGCTGGTTCTAATTTTAGACTATAATGAGAAAAGTGGCTGTGAGCATTTGATTATCAATCTTTGAATGAAAAATTATGTCTTTTTATGTATGTGTGTTTTAAACTTTCATATTACAGAAATGTATATAAACCTTAATTTATCCATGAATGTTATTGCTTTCAACTTTTAGATCTGTGGAGGTAAATGACATTCTAGGCCCTACCCCACTTGCATGCTATATTTCACTACTTGAGAACTTGTAAGTCCTAAGTCCCGGTGTGATCCTGCAGGATAATGCACTGGTCCACAAGTTTAGTTTGAACTGCAAGGTCGGTGATTCAAACTCACCAGTCGCTCCTTGAAAACCCTACAAAGGGTCACTATGAGTTGGAACCTACTTTGCAGCACTTAACACACATATATATACTCAATGACCATATCTCTTGTTTGCTTCTTTTTGAATAAGATATGTATTTTTATTCTCTGTAAGTATGGGATCTGTATAACATACACTGAGTCTTGGTGTGGTGCTGTGGATTCATGCGATGGACTTCAAAGTCGTTTGAATCGCAAAGTTAGAGGTTCAAGCTCACCAGTGGTGCCTCAGAAACCTTTTAGAGGTTTGCTATGGGTTGCAACTGACTTGGCAGCATTTAGCAACAACATACATAACATGCATATTGTCTTCCTGTCATAGTTTGCTGCTGTTCTTGTTAAGTGTTTTCAAGTCAGTTCCTACTCATAGAGACCCAGTATAGGGTTTCCAAGGAGCGGCTGGTGAGCTTGAACCATTGACTTTGCAGTTCAAACCTACTTTGTAGTCCAGCACATTAACCCAGAGTCCCTCAATTGCAATTAAAAGAACAAATAGAAGATGACTAATGATAATGCCATTGAAATGATTGTACAAACAATAGTGGCAATTTTTCTTCCTTTTATTTGAATTTGAAGAGGCATTTTCCCCCTTTACTTAGAGTTTAGCTATATTTATACAGTCTCTGGAGGAAATCATTTGAAATTTTAACTAGCTACTTATCTTAATGAATTTCTCTGAGTTCAAATGCTATCGATAATTGGGAAAAAACCCAACAATTTGTATTAGCGTATCTGTGTGCAGTAAGGGTTGTAATTGTTATGTTTACCCCATATAAACATCCCATATATAAATCTAAATTTGTATAACTGCTGAGCTTTGTTACATTCATTTTTTTAAAAGTTTTTATTGTGAATTATGTGATAGTTTATATGAGAGAACATTAGCTTAACATTCATCTTGTCGTATATCATTTCATTGCCATGATTACAATTCCCTCCATGCATCATCAAACAACCAAAGAGTATACCCCACCAGCCTGCCCATCGGGGTCATCAACACACAGACCCTCTCCCTCTCTAGGTCTAGAGTTCCCAGCCAGTTCATCTCTCCATGTGATCATCTCTGCCTCCATCTCTGGCATCACTGTTTTTCTGGGTAGGATCCCACACTCCGCTCTTCTCCCCTGATGGTCCCAGGGACCTCTGCTCCTGGACTGCACAGTCAACCACTCCCCTCCTTTTGCTACAAAATGTCTACCTTTACATTTACAACCCTTACAGTCAGTCCTGATAGCAATTATTCACTACTGTACCACAAGAGTTCTACCACCATCTCCTTTCATCAGCCCCACCCAGACAGATTGGATACTACTCAGTATAGATTCTAACTTCCTCTCTGCCCTCTAGATCTAGGTTTCCTCTTAAAAGCTTATAAGCCAGTCACTTCTTGCCTTTGTACCCCCCCACCCCCCATTAGGGTAACCAATGTCAAAGTTGCCCATCCCTGTCTACTCTGTGTACCGAGGGGGTAGGGATGCCGAGGGGGTAGGAATAATCCTCACTGTAAAGATTTGTTCCCTCTTTTGAGCTCCTGCATCCGCAGGTGTAGGTCAAGTTCATAAAATTATATCAGATTACTCTTTTTTCCCTCTTCTTTCTTCTTCTAGTTAAGTTCTGATCATCCAGCCATTGAAGCCAGATCAAGTTGGTATTATCTGCAAGTGTGGGGGTTCTTGTGCATATGCCCTCTCTTCTTGTCATCTGGATGCTTTGCTCTCCATTCTAGTCCTCTGTGGCTATGTTACAGACTCTGGGTCCAGGAGTCCCCTGGTCTTGCCATACTGCTGTTCAACTAAGTCTCTACCTGGATTCACAGGAGTCTATTGAACATGGTTGGACTTAATTCCAGCTTCATTGCTGTTTTCCCCTCACTTCCCCTTATTGGTGACCAATGTGGTTACCAGTCAGACAGCTTGTTTATTCCCCTTGAGTCTTAGTCTTGGAAGAGGGTTTGCCCTGAGGGGGATTTCTTATATTCTTTCACATAAATGAAAGACATAGTTATTATATATATATCATATATAGAGAAAGATATATATATAATAGTTTAACAATAATGGCAAACAATTCATGGTGAAAATGAAAATAAACTAGCAAATACCAAAACAATACCAAACCCACTGCTATTGGATTGATTCTGACTCACAGCCACCAAGTGTAGGACAGAGTAGAACTTCTCTTTAAGGTTTCCAAGGTAGTAAATCTTTATGTAAGCAGATAACCATTTCTTTCTCTCATTGAGATACTGGTGAATTTGAACAGCCAGCCTTTAGCTTACCATTTCAATGTTTAGTGCCAAGAAGACTCCAAAGAGAAGCTGATCAATTTGAACCAACAACCTGTGGTTCAGTAAAGACAATTGATCCATGGTATTTCAATCACATCATATGCATGTGAAGTCTCTGGTGTGGCACTATAGGACAAGAACTGGACTGCTAACCACAAAGTTGGCATTTTGAACCTACCAGCCACTCCTTGGAAACTCTATACAGGGTCATTATGAGTTAGAACCAACTCGATGGCACTTATCACCACCAACAACATATGCATGTGAAAGTTTGATAATGAATACAGAAGATCATAAATAATTGATGCAGATGAATTTAATAAGAATATTGAAGATACCATGTACCTGGTTTGGCTCAGCAGGATAATTCACTGGACCACAAGTTTGGTTTGAACTGCAAAGTTGATAGTTCAAACCCACTAGCTGCTCCTTGGAATCCCTACATAGGGTCATCATGAGTTGGAATTGACTTGGCGGCACTTAAGTGTCATTTATATTGGAAGAAGTACAGCCAGAATCCTTGTTAGAGATCAGGATAGCGAGACTTCACCTCTCATAATTCAGACAGGACTAGTCCCTGTAGAAAGAAATCATGCTTGGAAAATAGAAGGTCAACCAAAAAGAGTAAGATCCCCAATGAGATGGATTGGCACAGTGGCAGTAACGATAGGCTCAAGCATAGCAACAATTGTGAGAATGGTGAAGGACTAGGCACTGTTTCTTTCTACTGTGCATAAGGTGGCTATGAGTTGGAGCCAACTGGATGACACTTAATAAAAACAACATAGTGAAACACTACCTTGTATTGCCCTATGCTCACAATTGTTGCTATATTTGAGCTCATTGTTGCAGCTAAAAAACCCTGTGGGGCAGTTAGTAGACAGCACTTAACAACAATGATGTTTTTATTTATATGTTTATATGAGATGGTTTCAAAAAGCTTGTGAAAAAATTCCATTATCTTTTTATTCAATGTCCCCATGAACTTTTGAAGACCCTTCATATCTTCATATTTCTTTTAGAAGATATAAAGAGGCTAATAAAGCAGTAACAGTATGATAAGCTGTCGAGTGTCTAAAAACATGATCTAGAAATAGTGAATAGAAGCCAACCTTTCTCAAACAGGGTTCTACAAGATGACTTTATTGACTGTTTCCTCAGTTTCTCCCAAGGCTGGTAAATAGCTAGTGGCATTCTGAATGCATAGAAGGGTGTTTATTTCAGTACAGGCAATGCATGCTTTAGGGCATTGGGGATTACATTTGTGTCAGTTAATAATATATTTGAAATATCTTTCCACATCAAAATGATTGATCTCCAATTTTATATAGATGACTATATAATATCCCAGCAAAATAATATAAATTATGTTAATCTCTATCTTGATGTTAAATATTTAAGTTATTTTGAAAACTTATTTTTATTTGAGGGAGCGTGATGGCTCCATAAAGTAAGCACTGGACTGGTTGAGAACCACAAGGACTGCAGTTCGAGCCCTTCAGCTGCTTCATGGGAGTAAGGTGAGGCTTTCTGCTCCCATGAAGATTTACATCCTCTGAAACCATCTACAGGGTGAATATTGAAACAAGGTAAAGTTGAAACAGACTCAATGACACTTAAAAACAATAATAATAATTATTATAAGATGCTTTTTAATGACCATTATCTTACCTAGGTAGCCACGTGCATTCTTAGCTGTTTATTTGAACTATATCTGTCATGGTGGTAGTTGTGTGCTATGGAATGAGCTCCAAATCATAGTGACACTGTATACGGTTTCTGAGGCTGGAAATCTTTTATGGGAACAGAAAGTCTCATCTTTCTTCTGTGGAGTGACTTTTAGATTTGAACTGTTGACCTTACATTTAGTAACCCAACTCGTAACCCACTATACTACTGGGCTCCTTTGGACACTATCTGTTACTGTGGATTTTTGTGTCAAAGATCCTTATTAAGGTTATTGGCAATATTGTCCAAATGTCCTCCAAAAAAAGAGTGCAACAATATACTGTTCGTGCAGCAATTGAGTCCTACTTGCAATGATTCTCCTTAGTCCACTTGTTCTCTATATAGCATTACCTTTTGCAAAACCTCTGAACTTGAAATTGGTGGACTTCAAACTTAGAGCACTGTAGAGGTGAGTGTGTGTGGAAGTGTATTCCCTGGCTGCTCTTTTATTCTGCCTCCCTGGAATCCTTGTCTATTTGTAAAGAGCATTCATTGTTTTCCTCTCACATATGTTCTGACTATTTTTCTCTAGTTTTATTTTATCCTTCCAGATTCTATTCCTTCCATCAAACCTATTTCAAGAAAGGTACTTTGCAAAGTAGAAGGGCTCCACCTTCATAGCTCTAGTCTCTCTTCAGTATTCAGAAGTGCAGTCATTATTTTTACCTCCTGTTGAGGGCGTTTGCAGAGGGGGGAAAATCTTTACTAAAGGATGATAAGTAGCAGGAGGTACCACTGAAACTTCTGCTTGCCCACTGACAGATACACTTAAAATACAGTTGGAATGTTGCTTTAGCAAACATCCAGTTAATTTTTTTTCAGATGTTTCATTTAGGTAAAGTTCTAAGACAATATATAGTTTTTGTTCTTGCTTTATCAGACAGTAATAAAAAGTAGGCGAGCACTAATCCAATTAATCTTCCAAATAGCCTCACATTTTTCTTTTCCTTTTTTCAAAAGGACACTGCCTGCTGTTATGTGCTTAGCTGCTAGTAGCATTTTTGGACTAGTTGAGAAGACATCCAAATTCTTCCACAATAGTGAAAGGGTTATATGTGAATCTTATTAAAAAGTCGAAACAATATAAAATATCATAGCCTTCTCTCTCTTTAGTTCACTGGTCGGTTGGCATCCCAGCAAGTATCAGAATATATGAAGGGTAATAGTCCATGGGAATCAGGCAGCCAGATGTGACTAAAAATATGAAGAAAACAAAACCTTAAGCTCCATTCTCATTGTTGTCTCATTGGATAAATAAGTAAAACAACATTGGGTGGGATGGAAATCCATTGTCTTAAGTTCTTATAAATATTAGGCACAAGCAAGGTAAGGATGTATGATAGAAATCTACTCTTTCAACAAACGCAATCTAATAATACAGATAGAATTCTTACCACCATGAGAGGCACTGAGCTCAGCTCAAGTATGGATTAATCAAATTAAATACTCATTTAAAACAAGTCTTCTTATTTTATTTTGTAGGTGAGTATATTAAGAAGCAAAGGGGTAAAAGTATTTTTTAACAAGTTCAATAGCTTTTTCAATTTATTTGCATACTTAAGGTAGCCATTTCAAATGAGGTTCTTTTAATATATACATCTTGTGAAGCAAAATTCCTTTAGACCCATAAAAAAATAATAAGCAGTGGGAATCTAATTAGAATTTTCCCATGTATGATGGGGAGAGGACAAGTCAGCTGCTAAGAGCTGCAAAATCCCAAGTTTGCTCTGCAAATTTGGTCTGAAGGTTAGCTATATAAATGCTTTCTCTTATGCTGTTCTTATATATTGCAAAGAGGCATTAAGCTAACAAGCATCGAATGCGAGTGCCCTTAGACATGGCGGATCATTCATTGGAACTGTTCTTTCCCTCAGGGAGAATGAAAGTCTGGAGAGAGAAAACTGGCTGACCTCACCCAATTAGCACAGTACCCGATGCAAGTAGAACGGGCAGCAGTGACAGGGCTGTGCTTCAGGGATGTGTGTTCCGGGCTGCGGTCCAGGTTATGTCAACAAAGATCACTCTGGGTGCCATTTCAGTAGCTCCATATTGGCCATAAGAAAAAGACAGAAGCAGAAAGGATAAGGGAAAACTGTGGGCATTTTATTTAAAAAAAAAAAATGAGAACTTTGCTTTTCCTTAAGAAAATGAACCCTGAAGCTTGACAAACAGGTTAGGAAGATGGGAAAGTACTATAGTACCAGCAGCACTACTTTCTCCTACAGAAAATTGATGCTGATAAAACTTCCAACACTTTTGTCCGAAGTTCAATGAATAGAATGCGGTTAATTAAGAAAAGGAGCCAAGCAGATGGTGTAACCTACACTGAAAATGCATACCATATTGCTTCTTTTCTTATATGTATTAAAAGAAAATGAAATTTTCCTAAAGTCTATTACAGAATACAGTCCTACTTTTTGGTTCTTTTTTCCTTTTTTGTGCCATGCAAAATGGGCTCTAAAACTTTAAAGTTCCAGAAATAAAGATTATACATTTTACCAAGAATTGAATCTACCAAATGAAACTAACAAACAAACAAAAAATTCTATTTTTGAGTGCTGTCATGGGGAGATGAATTAATATCATAGGATGCTTACTGATTTGAGATGTTTTATGTTAGCAATGTTGTTGCTGCTGTTAAGTGCCATCAAGTCAGTTCTGACTTATAATGACCCTATATAGGGTTTCCAAGGAGCAACTGGTAGATTTGAACAGCCAACCTTGTGGTTCGAAGTCCAGGGTTGATCCTATAGCGCCACACCAGGAGCTCTAGTTTATATTAGCAATAAATGTATACAATTTGTACTCATTAGTTTTTGAACCCTTTAATACCAGTATTATTCTCAGAAATAAAACAAATGAATGAAGCACTATTTGCCAAAAATAAAATTGGGAAAGAGAGGCATAGAGGATGAGCAAAGAGGGGTATGGTTATTTCAAAGTTGTTATTAAAATTTGAATGGCCCCAGATAGGCCAGCACCCTAGTGTTCTCATAAAGATACTACAATACTATCTAATCATAAAATATTTATTTAGGCAAGTATTAGAGCAGTGTCAACATTATTAGTATCTTCCTGGTTACCTTCCACATGTGCATTTTCATTTTTGGTTCCCTGATGTAATCACTGATGAAAATATTGGTGTAGGAGACAGTGCTTGCCTACTTGCAATGCAGTTATCATGCTGAGTTTTAAAATTGTGACAATACTATCTGAGAACTTCATTAGAGTTAATAAAGTCAGTGCTGTGTTGTTGCCATTCTACAGCAAAGATCCACTGCTAGAAATATATGCCTCTTTCCCCAGATAGATTAAAACATCTATTTTTATGACATTTCTTTGCAATTAACTGGAAGCTCAGACTGCATTAAGAGTAATCATGCAAAAACTGTACAAAATGGTGGTCTGAAGGTAAAGAACTAGTGAATCTGAAACAATCATGACGCGTTTTCTATTAACAGCCACTTACCACAACTTTGCATTGGTTTTCTTAGAATAAAATAAACAAGGCATAAAAAGACAGAACTTAAAATTTTGTTTGTAGTCATCTAATTCATCATTTAAAATTCATAATAATCATTTATTTCTCTTCTACTTCAGGCAACATTTGTGAAAGAATGAATAGTTCATTGTTTCCACGAATGCTGTTTCCTTTGTGCTAATCTAATTGGTTTAACAGTATTATTGAACCAAGTCGTTTTGCTATAATATTGGTATGTGGTGAGGCCTCATGTCCTTATCATACAGAAAATAACAGCTAAATTCCCAAACATTCTAAAAAAAAAAAAGTTCAGATATACAACTTTATGTATTTTATTAAAATTAAGACATTGAGGAATATTTACCCAATGTCTTAATTTCCAAAAGACACAGTGGTAACACTTATTGTTGTTGTTAAGTACTGTGGAGTCAGTTTTGACTCATAGTGACCCTGCGCAGGGTTTCCGAGGCTGTAAATCTTTATGGGAGCAACATTTACTATTTTCAGTATTCATTCTCTCTTATTCACTGAAAATTATTTGTTATGTACTAGTCACTTTTCATAATGAAAAGGTATTGTTGTTAAGTGCTTAAGAGTTAGTTCCAACTCAGTGACCCTGCATAGGATTTCCAACACTGTAAGTCTTCACAGGAACAGAAAGCCTTATCTTTCTCCCACGTGTGTTCAAATCATCAACCTTGTGATTGGCAGTCCAGTGCTTATCCTACAGAACCATGGTGCTCCCAAGGTAACTGAGAGGTAATGTTGTTGTTATTGTTAAGTACCGTGGAATCGGTTTTGACTCATAGTGACCCTGTACAGGGTTTCTGAGGCTGTAAATCTTAATGGGAGCAGAAAGCCTCATCTTTATCCTGCGGAACAGCTGGTAGTTTTGAACTGTCAACCTTCAGGTTAGCAACCTGATTCGTAACCACTACACTACCAGATGCCATCATATCAGCTCTGACTCATATCAGCTATATATGCACAACAGAATGAAACACTGACTAGTCCTGTGCCAACCTCACAATTGTTACTACACTTGAGTCCATTGAGCCCATTGAGAGATATAGTAGTGAACGAACTAAAACTGCCCTAAACAATCTCACAATTTGGTGCATGAAACTATCCATGAAGTAAATATAAATTTAGCAATTGCTTGAAAGAGGTGAAAGCATTATCTGTGAAAGTGTCTAGGGAGAAAAGACTGTTTACAGCCTAAGGAAAAAATCATGTATATGTTCTAAGTTCAGACATAGATATAACATCAAGAAGGCCAATGTGGTGGGTGGATTGAAGAAAGGAAAGATGGTAGATGAGGTAGAATAGACAAGAGGCACATTCACAGATACCAGGCTTTAGGCTCCAACATCTTTTCATAGAGATTAAAATTAAATCCCCATATATATATATGGATTTTGTTTTTTTAAAGTTTCTATTGTGAATTAGTGGTTATGTGCCATGGAGTTGGTTCTGACCCACAGCGACCCTGCACAGGGTTTCTGAGGCTGTAAATCTTTACAGGCGCAGAAAGCCTCATCTTTCTCCTGTGGAACAGCTGGTAGTTTCGAACTGCTGACCATGAGGTTCGTAGCGCGATTCGTAACCAGGAGCTCTTGTAGCGTAGTGGTTATGAATTATTAATTAACCAACAAACTAGGAATAGGAACTTACGGGGAAAAATAAACATGAGATAACCCATGTGTATGATACACAAAACCTATCTGAATGATCAACACTCAAAAACTAAGTGTGAAACAAATTTGGACTTTTGAGAAGTTCTTCCTGCATCCTGTAATTTGGAAAAAAGTATTAAAGATAAAGATAGTATGAAACTGACTAAGGAAAGCCAGTTTAGAAAAAGTAAATTCAGAAACCATGTAGGCAAATAAATAAAACAAAAATGGGAAAATAGAAACATTATTGACTCAGGCCTATCAACGCGTTAATTAACACGTTAATTTTCAATTCAAACCTTGTATTTACAAAGTATGTGCCTGTGCTACATCCCTCATACACTAGGAATATTGGGATCAAACTAATAGCGACCCTTAAATAGATCCATTTATTTCAAGATTGAGTCCCTGTTTTATGTTTGCTTAATTACTCAAAATTCCTTATTATTTAATATTAGATCCCATCATAACGCCTAATCCAACAATGTTTTGGTGATAATTTTACTAAATTAACCATTTGAACAATAAGGTAAGTATAAATATAAAAATTAAAATTTTACAGATAAATCTTGTAGAATTAGAAAATGAATTTTAAATTATTTTTACATTGTTTATATTATTAGTATAATTCATTTCACTTTTTCTATTTTTTCCTAAATAACTCAACTAAAAATAAAAATAGAAAAAGAAGTCTGGCCAAAAGTTTCATGCTGTTTAAATTCATAGGGAAAGGAATTTGAAGATTTATTACAGTGATTACATATCAACAGAGATAAATATGTGTTTTATGATTAGCTTTTCTTTCCTTTTTTTTTTTCAAAGTAGGTAAGCCATAGGGACAAACTGCCAGAGCAGAAAATAAACCATTTCAGTGCCTCTTGATAAATAGACAATCTCCACTATTTCTATGTGGTGCTTGGCAATGTGACAAATAAATTACCTTCATTAAAGATTTGCATGAAGGATTAATGAGTATTAGTTAAGCCATAAAAACACAAAGAACATCTATGAAAAATTACATTGAATGTAAGAAGAAATTGAGGGGCAGGAAATCTTGTTATAATAATTTATCTTACCTGAAGATTCTCTACTACATTATATGATTAATGTAACTCAGAAGCAACAGAGCTCCAAATTTAACATGCAAGATTTAGGCAAATATTAACTTTAGAGGCTTTGTCCTTTATGACTCACCTACCTTGAAGGGAGATCATTTATAAAACTCCTATTTGTTTCTGTTGATATTTTAACTGTAATAAATCTTCAAATTTATACCATAAAATTTGCATAGTATAAAGTCAAAAGATATAAAGATATATATATTTTAAATTCACTTTGTCAATGAAAAATGTTAAATGTTTTGAAGATTTACCTCATTAATTTTTTTCTACTTTTAATTTAGGGCTGAATTATATCTAAATAATCTTGTTGTTGTTGTTATTATCATGCCGTGCAGTTGGTTCCGACTCAGGCTGTAAATCTTTATGTGAGCAGAAAGCCTCATCTTTCTCCCAGGGAACAGCTGGTAGTTTCGAACTGCTGATTGTGAGATTAGCAGCCCCATTCGTAACCATTATGCTACCAGAGCTCCTTATCATTTTAGCTGTATATATAAATGATAGCTATGCTTTGGATAAAAAGTAGTATTTTATTAAATAAAATGCAAGAAAATGTGAAAACTTGACTTTTCTAAACAAGGTTTCCATTTTCCTCCATTTGGAATATTCTCCAGGACTCATTTTTTTATTCATCAAGCACTGCCACCTTGTGGACTTCTGTTGATCCCGATAATACTGGTTAATTTAAAATGATTATCTGATGAGATTTTCATGCTTAAATATTTTGGGAACTCTGTAAATCCTAATGTATGAAGCCATCAAGAATAAGTATTTCCATTTGTAATCCTGCAACACTATTGCTTTTGCCATTTCAGACACACTGTGCCTGACATTCACACCATTTTACCTAGTTAATTGCTGAGTGACTGTAACTTAATGGTTAGTAGAAATAACCAGCAATTTGATTCTGTTCTGGGGAAAGGGATTTAGAGACATCTGGAGTCATGCTATAGGATAAGCACAAGGTTGGTGGCTGATACTTATACAGGGTCTTTATAAGTCAGAATTGACTCAATCGCGCTGAGTAACAACAACTGGTTAGTTACTATTTTAAATATCAAACTTGCAATATTAAAAAAAAAAAAAATTGACCTCATAACAGGTACAACTCAATGTCATGAATGCTTGAAACAACTATGAAGACTTCTGTTTTAAAAACACACACAAAGATTTATGTTGTTGTTAAGTGTCGTCAAGACTGTTCGGACTCATAGCGACCCGGTAGAGCGTTTCCGAGAATTGACTGGTGGAT
>NW_006408526.1:7195940-7233544 GCF_000296735.1 Chrysochloris asiatica
CTTGAGAAGGATATCATGTTTGGTAAAGTAGAGGGTCAGAGAAAAAGAGGAAGACTGCCAATGAGATGAATTGCAAAGTGGCAGCATCAATGCACTCAAATGTAGCACTGATTGTGAGATTATCCTAAAATCGGGTGTGTTTTGTTCTGTTGTGAATAGGTCACAATGAGTCAGTACCAACTCAATGGCACCTAACAAAAAAACAACAACAAGTCATTTTCTAGTAATTCTTCATGTATGTATTTCCTTTAAGCAAAACTCTCCATATTAATTTCAATAAACACCTTAAGTTCTCTGGCAGGATTCTAGCCACAGATATTCTATTGTAGACAAAAGGTTACAGTCTGTAGGCTTTAACATTAAATTGTGTGCAGCCTAGAGTAGATGCTTCTTAATGCGAAGTTTGAAGCCTAAATTGAACTTGTGCTGCTCACTACTGAACATGGTTGAGTAGATACTGGTCCCTGACTTGATGGAGTTCCTAATTCAATAAAAATAATGTTAAAAAAAACCCAAAAAACCCTTAGCAAAGCAAGAAAATTAGGTTATATTTTGAAAAGAGTTAGCAATGACCTTTATATTTAGACACAGGGCTCTTGGGATTAAAAGTCCTCCATAATGTGAAGCATCCACAGAGAAAATAAAAATAGCTACTGTCACCCAGCTGGTGTAATCACTTGAACTTCAGAACTTGGAGTTCAGTAGCTAGGAGCTGTTTCAGTTGTGGATTATGGGAGAATGCCAGTTTACTGCTGTGACTGGTATAAATAATCTTTTCTTTATCTTCTGTTTTGCTGTAGGTGTTCTGAATTATATGCACATAAAATTTTATTTTGTCTCCATGACACATTACAATTTTGAAGCAAAATTCTGCTTCTTTTGACTTTAGGTAGCAAACATAATGAAAATATATGCTTCACAAAACTAAAAAGAAAAAAAAAATAAGAAAGAATTAGTACTTTTTTGTTCAACAAGAAAAATGAAATTCAATGTAATAATACAACCTGTCATTATATAAAGTTGATTTCATTTTTAAGCATATGACACATGTTCTCTCCTGCTTTAAAAAATATCTTGAATCTTTCGGTTCTAAGTGTCAGTTAGACAGCTTTATGCATTGTCACTCTCAGGATCCTTGCCTCTGGCTGTGTTTTAGGTGTGAATCTTCTGACACTTGTAGGAATTAAATCCAGGAATACAAGGTGTAAGGTGAATCTTCGTTGTATCAAATCTTGCATTATATTACATCATCTATGCTGGATTACTTTCTACCCTTCTTGAGCAGTTGCTGCATATTAACCACTCTCACTTAAATGGCTCATGTAAGTCTCAGCATAATCATATAATTAGGTATTTTTATCCCATTTTATGGATGCTGAAACTGAAGTTTAGAAAGAATGTTGCTATTCTTAAATGCCGTTGGGTAGATTCCAACTCATAGCATCCCTCCATAGGGTTTCCGAGGAGTAGCTGGTAGGTTTGAATCACAGGTCTAATTGTAAGGACCTCTGGTAGCGTAGTGGTTATGAATCGGACTGTGACCTTCAAAGTTAGCAGTTTTAAAGTACCAGAAACTATACATCACCACCACCACCAATCTTAGAATTGTATTCTAATCTAGAAAGATTAGATTACAATACTTAGGCTGTTTTACTATAATGACAAAATATACGCTTCAAGTATGAAGTTGTTGTTGTTGTTAAGTGCCATTGAGTTGCCTCTGACCCATAGCGACCCTGTATAGGGTTTCCTAGGAGCAGCTGGTGAGCCTGAACTGCCAACCTTGCAGTTCAAACAGGTTGGCAGTCTGGCACATTAACCCACAGCGCCACACCAGAATACCAGGATGATAGATGCATTTAAATTCTCCTTTTATTAGCTGGTGCTTTACACTAGTTCCTTCACCTTGTCTGAGCCTCAGACCTTAGATGTTTAATAAGATAATTACGATGATAGTTACTACATCTTGGACTGTAGTACTAACTTTAGATGTAGTGTCTAACCTACCACTTCCGCTGTTAACACTGTTTTACAGATGAGATTGGGGAAATTAAATAGTTTGTCCAAATATGGTTGGTAGGTCATGCAGCCATTTCTGAAATACCTTATGTGTGTGATTTCAAAGTCCACAATTTAATTCTCTCATGTTGCTGCCTTTTAATATGTGTGTGCATGTGTGAGTGTGAAAAACAATATGAATTAAGTAGAAAAAAATGTGTAAAGCATCTGACTCAAGTAAACTCTCAGTTCCTAAATGAATTTTCTGCCCCTGCCATAATAAATTATTATAAACTTTGTGGCTTAAAACAACATGAAATTATTCTCTCACAATTATGGAGCCAAAAATTCAAAATCACAGTCTCAGCTGAGCCACACTCCTCTGCAGGGTTTAGGAAAAAAGCCTTCCTTACTTCCTTCAACACCTGGTGTTGTGACAGATTTCAGCCTCTGCCTTCATGTTCACGTAATACTGTGCTTTGTGTCCATGCCTTTTCACCTCTGTTCCTCATAAGGCCGTTTGTTATTGGGTATAGGGTTCCACCCTAAATCCAAGAGGTCTTATCTCAATATTCTTAACTGACTGTAATGACTCTTGTTCTAAATAAGGTCACATTTCAGAGGTAAGAACTTGAAGATATCTTTTTTGGGGGGTAATATCGAAATCTACAACATTTCCTTTCCTGGCCCACCTGTTGTTGTTGTTGTTGTTAGGTGCCATCGAGTTGGAACTGACTCATAGTGACCCTATGTACAACTGAACAAAACACTGCCCAGTCCTGGGCCAATGTCACAATTGTTGCCACAATTGAGCCCATTGATGCTGCCACATGGCCAATCCAACTTGATGGGTGTCTTCCTTTTTTCTCTGACCTTCCACCTTACCAAACATGATATCCTTCTCCAGTGAATGCTCTCTCCTGACAATATGTCCGAAGTATCAGAGACAAAGTTTGGTCATCGTGTCCTCCAAGGAGCACTCTGGTTGTAATTCTTCCAACACAGATCTCTTTGTTCCTTTGGCTGCCCATGGCACTTTCAATATTCTCCTTCAATACCATAACTCAAAAGCATCAATTCTTCTATGGTTTTCCTTATTCACTGTCTAGCTTTTGCATGCATGAGATTATTGAAAATAACTTGGCTTGGGTCAGGTGCACCTTAGTCCTCAAGCTGACATGGTTGCTCTTCAATGCTTTAAAAAGGTCTTGTGTAGCACATTTGCCTAATGCAATGCATTGTTTGATTTCTTGACTGCTGCTTCCATGAGTGTTGACAGTTGATCCAAGAAGAATTAAGTCCTTGATAAATTCAATCTTTTCTCCACTGATAAGAATGTTGTTTTTGGCGCAGTGGTGAGGATTTTTGTTTCCTTTACATTGAGATGTAATCCATACTGAAGGCTTTGCTCTTTGATCTTCATCAGTAACTCTTTTAAGTCCTAGTCAGTTTCAGCAAGCAAGATTATATCATCTGCATATCACAGATTGTTAATGAGTCTTCCTCCAATCCTAATGCCACGTTTTTCTTCATATAATTCATCTTCTCTGAGTATTTGCTAAGCATACAGGTTGAATAAGTATGATGAAAGACTACACCCCTTTCTTAATTTTAAACTATTCAGTGTTGGCGTGTTCTGTTCGAACAACTGCCTCTTGGTCCATGTACAGCAGAATCCTCATGAGCACACATATAGTACTTCACAAGGAATACTTTCTCATTACTCCCATTATCTTAATTTCACTCTCATCTAAACCTAGCACCCTACCACCCCCAATCTTCATATATATAATCCCTCTAATTACTTGATTTGCCTGAGTCAGATTCTTCAACATAAGTGTCAATGAACATGTTCAAGCAAAGGCTAAATGACTGGCCATTCCCAGCAGATACTAAGCTGAAGAGAGAAGTTGGACTAATTTAAATTTAATGTGAATCTAAGATTCCGTCCATGAAAACATTTCATTGTTCTTTTGTAAAACTGATTCCCTTCTCTTTAGTTCTCAGTGATGTTGTTAAGTGCCATCAAGTCGGTTCCGACCCATCACAACCCTGTATAGTGTTTCTGAGAAGCCGCTGGTGAGCTTGAACCATCGACCCTATGGTTCAAACTGACTTTGCAGTTCAACGCATTAACCCATAGCACTACACCAGAACTCCAGTGATAGTAAATCCCAATTTCTTAAAATTTCTCAGTGTCTGTATTTAATCCTACTGCAAATGTGACATTTGAGTCATATTCTCAACTAAAAGAGTCTGTGTAGATCTTAGAAAATTTTCAGTGACTCTGAAACTATGATAAAAAAAAACTTCTGTTCCTAAAATTTAGAAATTTGTATAAATATGTGTGGGGATATTTTTATTCCAAATTATTCATTAGTTTACCAAATATTTATTGAACAACTACAAATGAGTCATTTTGTTAGATTATAAAGATGTTATTTCAAAGAAAATACATGCTGTGAATGTCTTTCTAAGAGGACTTGATATAGCAAATACTGGCATGATCCATCACAATAAAGATAGGAAGTCAGCAATGTAAAAAGACGTTTTCTATGTACTTGCTTAAATGTGGTTGTTGTTATTAATTGCCATCAACTAGGTTCCAACTCATAGCGGCCCTGTAGAGAGTTTCCAAGGGGCAGCTAGTGGGTTTGAACCATCAGCCTTGCAGTTAGCAGTCTAGTGCTCATCCTACAGCTCCACACCATTAATAAATAATAGAATAAGTCTGTATGAGTTCCTTTAATGTATCATTAATTAAAAAACTAAGAAATGGCAACATCAAATGCAAACTTTCTAAAAAGTAAATAATTGTAGTGCTAATTATTAAGCCTTACTGTTTTGCCCAATAACTTATTTAGCTCCCTAATTCAAATAGCTTCACTTCAACTAATTCTTTGAAAAAAAAAAAAAGGACAAGAACTAATAATGAATAACAAAATCGTAGAAATGAATATGATTACTAGGCACATTATGGTTTCAAGTGGTATTTTGTTGAGGTTTTGGTGAAAGTTTACATAGCAAGTTAGGTTCTATATCTATACTCATTGATTGATGTGGTGCATCAGGATAATGCACTGGGCTGTAAGGTCAGTTTGAACCACAAGGTTGGTAGTTGAAATCCACCAGCTACTCCTCCGAAACCCTACACAAGTTTACTATGGGTTGACACCAACTCAATAGCACTTAACAACAAATTTAACAAATAGAATATTAAATATCACATTACAGAAATAACCAGAGAAGGATAAATTTAGGGATTTTGGTCATCATAGCTCATTAACTTGTCTGTGAAAATTTTTACCATTAACTATAAAATTAAGCATACTATAAAAACAGAGATTTAAAAAATTGTAGGTTTTCCTGCTTATAATTGCCTAGAATAAGAAAACTAACTCCCTGGGAGAGTTACATTATTAATTGGGTCAGAGAATAACTTAAAAGCTATATCCGTTGTTTTCTCTTAAAATCCTTAGACTGAAAGCTTCTGATGTGTACATACATTATTAGGAAAAAGAATGATTATTTCCTAACTTGTAGTTATATTTTGAAATGTTGAAGTGAATTGCCTATGTTTCTTCATCAAAATTCTTTTAAGGGCTTCAGAAAGTTCAGTTTGCAGTTTTAGTCCCCTTCCTTGCACTTTTTTCAGCCAATGGCACTTCAGTGATGAGAAATGAGCATCATTGCTCGTATTAGTACTTGTGTTTTTATACTCCGTAGATGCGGGAATATATCATTTAGGTAATCATCTTATTTGTCAGGAGAGTAAAGAGAAGAGAGTCTGTTTTGTGACACTGAATCAATTGCAGCAATTGTCCTGAAACTCTACAATGCCTAACGCCATAAAAACCAAGGCATTCAATTTGGACAATAGACAGATAGCATCAACCTAGGGCCTTTATCACTTTTTAAATTGAGAAATTATGAGTAAAATAAAGCAAATTATATTTTTAAATATACAGATGATACTGCCACCTAGTAGTTTTTAAAATATGCTAATAAAATTTAACATGAAAATTGACCCCAAGTGGGACTCTTGGTAGATGCAAATTCAAAAGCATTCTTGGGGAGACTTTTATCACCTGGGATGTTCAGGATATCTCAAGAAATAGTTACTGCCTGCTAAAATAAGTCTTCTGACTGGAGGAACATGCCAAGAAGTTTTAAAACAGTTTACATTTTCTTAACTAAACAGATCATTAAGAGAGAATCTCAGAAAGACTATAAATCACAGTTGTCCTCTAGTCTTTCACTGTACTCTCAAAATTGTTGTTGTTGGTAAGTGCTGTCGAGTTGGTTCTGACTCATAGCGATTTTGCATAGGGTTCTGAGGCTGTAAATCTTTTGGTCGGAAGCAGAAAGCCTCATCTGAATGACTGGTGAGGTCAAATCACTGACCTTGTGTTTAGCAGTCAAGTGCTTATTCATAGAATCACAGTGCTCCCTCCTCTAAAATTAATACTTGGAATTGATAATAATAGTATGAAAATTAATGTTTAATAAGCCAGCATTATTAAACTCCTTTTATGTAACAACGTGGAATATGAACCCATGGCTGTGATGACAAACCACTTATGTTTTCATTAAATTTTTGAATTATTATATAGTCTTCATACCATCATATTGCTTATGTATACTTTTTTTGTGTGATTGTAAAGTAAAGCTTGAAAGAACATATATATTAAATGAATGATAATAAAAAATGTAGTACTGGAGTGGCACTGGAGGATAAGCATTAGATTGTTAACCACAAGGTAGGCGGTTCAAACCCACCAGTTGCTCTATACAGGATTACTAAGACTTGGCACCAACTTGACAGTACTTAACAATAACAATAGAAAATTGAAGAGCTTTATAGGAAAAAATAAGCAAACATTAAAATTACAGATATTTAGTTCAATTGCTTCATTTTTGGCATTGTTAGAAAATCCAGTCCAAATTGACGCTATTAGCTTTTCTATTGTTTTACCACTTCTCCTTTCTATTCCTCTTGGGGCATTTAAATGCATTTTGCTCTGTGAAACTAAAAACTTATTTAAATATCTACATAAGCAATTTTGAACCCCCAAATACTCATTTACCTGTAAAGGTGAGAAATTGTCAATTTTGTTTAAAAACTGTTTTCTATTCAAACAGTGTTTTCTATTATCAGTGTAACAGAAATCACATTAAAATAAGTCACAGCATGTACTTTGATTGAGCATTCCTGTCTTCTCCATATAATTTCAAGTGTTACACCCCCCAAAAAATTTTTTAAACCAAAAAATTTTATCTAATAAAAATGTCAAATATATTAAAATTTCTGTAGATCTAGCTATGTGAGCCACAAATGAGTCTCCATGAAAATAATTAGAAAAAATCTTGTTAGAGTCTTTGAGTTTAGAGTCTACTTGAACAGTGTGAAAACAGACTAAATTTTATCAGTGACTTTCTTTGCGATTCATTTGAGTAAAATCATATGAATATTAAAACAGTTAGAAAGATTTTTTTTTTCTTCATTTTTCAGTTATATGTTTTATTATATGAAGGGGCTTCAAAAAGTTTCCAAAAAACTGGAATTGAAAGATAATGGACTTTTTCCATGAACTCTCTGACATTCCTCTCTCTCTCTTTATAAGCTAATATAATACCATGAGTCCTGGTGTGGTGCTGTAGTATAAGCACTGAACCTCAAGGTTGGCAGTTCAAACTCACCAGCCAATCCTTAGAAAACTCTAATACAGGGTTGCTCTAAATTGGAACCTACTTGATGGCACTTAACAATAATAGCAATAACAAACATTCCAAAATTCTCAGGCATACACTAGAACTATAATATATGCCTTAAATTTAAGAAAAAGCTGTTTACGATTCTATTATTTCAACTTCTCAAACAGAAATTTATGGAGAAATAGTAATTTATCCTTGATGAACACATTATGTTGGTTGTACATTGAATTCAGATGAAAATGAAATAAGTGTTGTTATGTTCTGTCAAGTCAGTTCTGACTCACTTTGGGTTTCTCAGAGTGGCTGGTGGGTTTGAACAGCCAAACTTTCAGTTATCAGTCCAGTGCTTATCCTACAGTACCACACTTGGACTCCACAACTAAACTTTATGTGTATCCAGAAAAATTAAATTTAAAAATCTAATTAAATAAGTAGCTCTTGAGGGTTCTAGTAAAAGTTGATTGAGCCATGCATGAAGTTTTGAAATTAGTTGAATTGACTTTTCACATAAATGAGTAATCTTCAGGTCTCTGATTAAGGCCTGACTAAGAACTGGGTTTTCCATTTTAATTTTTGCAGATTAAATTGGATATACCATTTTATTAGGTATTCAATTATAGAAATTAAAAAGTGTGTTTGAGTATAGAGGATAGGGAAGAGACCTATGTTGGTGTTATGAATTTAGGAGCTGTTAAATATTAGTTGGGGGCTCAGGTGTGGCGTTGTAGGATAAGCAATGGGCTGCTAAACAAAAGGTTGGCCATTTAAACCCATCAGACATTCCCTGGAAACCCTGTACAGAGCCACCATGAGTTGGAACCGACTCAATGGTACTAATCAGTAATAGTAACATGTTTAAAAACCTACTCTTTAGGTACCATTTCTATTTTGGCAAAGGCAACTTCATTCTTCCAGTTGCACAGTTATCCAAAGCCAAAAACCTTAGTTCTGACTCTTTTATTTTTCTCTTATTTCATAACCAAGCCATAAGCAATTCCTATCAACTCTGTTGTTGTTGTTAAGAGCTGTCAAGTTAGTTCCAACTTATAGTAACCCTTGGTTTTCTGAGGATTTAAATCTTCTCCTGATCAGAAAATCTCATCTTTCTCCCATGAAGCAGCTGGCAGACTCAAGGTGCAGACCTTATGGTTTGCAGTCCACTGTTTATCGTTCGGAGCCACCTCGCTCCCTCCTGTCAACTCAGCTACCACATTTTCCCCTAGCATTATGCTCATTGCTACCACCATCTCAGTGCAAAGCATTTGCATCTCCCATGACTTTCTCTTCTCAATCCAAAAATCAATGAAATCTATAAAGATAACAAATTCACATGTTCTTCTCAATGCTGTCACTTTCTGGTTCTTTAACTCTGCTTTGCATTTCTTCCTGATACTTATCACTACTTGACATATACTTAATTTGTGTATTCTTGGTTTCTTTCCACTAGAATTGGAATTCAGACTTCAGACTTATTATTTCCTTCTAGAATAATGCCTGCCCTATAGTGACTCTCAAATAATTTTTGTTGAATAGGTCAGTAAATTAATGTAACTCAGGTATCTTGGATCCCAGGAAATTTTTGCTAATCAGCACAATTATTTAACTGTCTCTTTCACCTGCTTTTATTACAATACAATACAGTATACACCTTTGAGGATGAGACATTTTCTCATCTTCTTATCTTTGGTGAATGAATGAATGAAAGGTAATCATCCTTAAGGAATCTTTTTAGACATTTCTATAACCAGTAAGAATAGAAGTCTAAAGGTCCCTGAGTTGTGTAGACGGTTTGTGTTTAGTTGGTAACCAAAAGAATAGTAGCCCTTGTGATGTTATCTTTGAATAGAAAACATTGTATTATATAGGAATCTGGATCAAATCTCCATGGATTTACAGTATAAGTAACACTAAGATTTGTTGATTGAGTTTTGTTTGTTAGTATATAACCTGTGTCTTTCAACAGCTCAATTTTGTGTATTTTCAGAGATCATCTATAGCTGGGTATTTAATGAGTTCCCTTCCTTTGTGGCGGAAGACAGTCGGCGCTTCATATCCCAGGAGACAGGCAACCTCTACATTTCTAAAGTCCAAACATCAGATGTGGGCAGCTATATATGCCTGGTGAAAAACACAGTGACAAATGAACGAGTCCTTAGCCCTCCAACTCCACTCACACTACGTAATGATGGTAAGTTGCATTGACCAGGCTAAAGTAGCCAGCCATGCCAAATATGAAAATAAAAATGTATTAGTGGTTTTCTAATCACTTAAAATGTTTAAAAAGAAAATCAAAAGGCATTTACCATATTTGGAAACACTGTATTTTTAGACTAAGATTATGCATGCTTTAGAATAAAAACTTTGACATGGGAAAGTGATGATCCATGGATGAGAAATATCCCCCACAATGCTACTCCAGTGCCAAAAAGGGAAAGAGAATCTGAAAGGAACTGTAATAAAGACTCCACAGTTCTTTCCTTTGCACTTTAGTGCCTCTATATAGCATATGTGTATGAATTGCAAGCATTTTATGGGTTCACTTTTCATTACATTTTTATTTTAGCTGCCTTCAAATTGAATGTTCAGCTTTTAATACTTCATGGTATAGTTATAATTGTTATTATTGCTTTTCCAATAATAGGAGCAGTTGGAACTTTTACTTTTAAGTGCAATTCAGGCAGAAGTGATGATTCTATAATTATAGGTATTGCCATCTATCTAAAGTATCTTCAAATTTAAACACCTCATTTGTAGTTATAGACATTTACTGTTAAGCATTGCATTAAAGAAGTCAAGTGCTATATAGCAGTTGATATATGATATGCAGCTTGCTCTGTCATGCAATAAAAAAATCTATGGGAGCAGTTTTAAGAAACAAGCTTGTGAATCCTGATTGATTGCAAAGTTTTAAAAAATTCTATTTCAATTCTATCCTTCCTTTTGCGTGTTATTAGAATTTATATCGCTGCAACGTATGGTCAGAAGCTATAGCATAAGGATTTTTGCCTAGCACTTGGTTTTTTACTTTCTGTATTTAAAGTTCATAGTTTATATGTATTATAGTAAAAACCTATGAGACAAACACTACAAATGGCATGTCCATTCTAAAGAAGAGGAAACCAATATTAGAAAGATTAAGGTACTGTCAAAAGCAACACAGCTAGGTGATAATGTGGAGGAATTAGCAGGGGAAACAAGAATGGAGTTGGGAAAACCAATCCAGTTGCTAATAAAATTAGTCAGCCAAGATGTAATGAAACACTGAAAAAAAAAAAAAATAGTGGTAATAACATTGGAGAGCAGAGAACGTGACCGAGGTGTTAAGGAAGTAGAATTATGAAGATTTTATGAGTTATTAAATATGGGATTTTATAGTAGAAAGAAGTTAATATATAAAACAATGTCAAACCATTGACATAGTTTTTCTTGTAAGAGATGATTCTCTTCCCTAGGAAAGATAATACAAGAGAAGGATTAGTTTGAGTGGTGAGTGAACATGAGAAATTCTGTTGTAAATATGATTAGATGAAGTATCTTAGGGAAATCCATATAGAAATATGCAGGACACATTTGGATATGAATATCTAATACTCTCATAAATGAGGACTGAGCTATAGCAGGAGATTCAAGCAATGTTTTATATTCAATCACTGTAGTTGAAGTTTTGTGTGTGTAAAGTATGCTAACATCAAGGTTATCTAAGGTTTATCTATAGTGAGAAGAAAAAAAGGAAATAAATGTATAGTTTTAAAATTATCTAATTAAAATTGTGTTATTGTGATAATTATAAGCCATTTCCATAAAATTTCTGAGCATTTTCTTATTAGTTTCTTAAGAATTTAAAGCAAGCTTGACTGAGAATTACATTTTGCTTCTTAACTAGTAATTAGTTCAGCTTGTGCTATCCATTCGCTAGCACCTTATTTGGGATACTGACTGAGGTTGAGAAGGTCTTCTACCTTCTTTTCACATAAGAGATTTCTGTGGACATATTGCATTGATCATTACAACAAAGAAAAGCACACAAAACAGGAGTGTCTAAAATCTATTGGAGCACTTCATAAGTGATTTTAAAGATCAGTGCTCATGTGCAGCCTCTCTTTCACTGATGTGTCAGACCTTCTATCTTCTATGGTCAAACATTTCAAGCACACTTGTTTGTCTATATTTAAACTTCCTTGCTCATCTACCTGCATGTTGCTCTTGTTTGGTAAAACTCCAATACCTACTGAACTCAACTGTCCCCTTACTCTGTAATTGCCTTGAGAATCTGAAAGTTAGTTGAGAAAGTTATGCCCAGCATAGATTATGACCCAATAGATTTCTGTAGATTGTTCATATGCATCTCTCTCAAGTTTTCGGAAGCCTTTCAATATCCATTAAATTGAACTGCACCTTCTCTACCATTTCACACACAAAAAAACTACATATGCTATCTAACTGAAACTCCCTTATATTAGCACTAATAAAATAGTGTGGCACTGTAGGATAAGCACTTGACGGCTAACCACAAGATAGGACGTTCAAACCTACCAGCCATTCCTTGGAAACCCTATACAGAGATGCTTTGAGTCAGAACTGATTCAACAGCATTTACCAAGAATACATCTCCATCTACACTATTCTCTATCATACTTCAACAGAAATGTCTCTCCTCCTATTACAATCAATTCTTAAATCTCTGATCATTGATTTTCATTCTGTATGGGTTTTTCAGATGATTGCAGTCACTGTGCTTTATATTATCAATGTTATGTCACTAAACTAATAAATGGTTTTTAGTTATCACATTAACTGAATTCACAGCAGTAGTTATTAGAGACTACTTTCTATTACGTAGTCCTGGTGTGGCGCTAACGTGTCGAACTGCAAAGTCATTTGAACTGCAAACATGTCTTTATTTGATCAGTATTATAAGAAATGTTCTCTAAAACAATTACAAACAGGTAAAATGTGCCTGTTATTTTAAAGCTAACATTTATGTTAAAAACAAAAACAAGTGGGAATCATATGCTACATATCAATTGCTCATTTAGTGACAATTTAAGATTTTACCAGAGTAGTTAGAAAACTCACATCTGCTGTTTCTGTAAATAACCGATGGTTATTTTTTCCTTTGTGATTCTTTGTTATTTTTAACCCTTTTGATCGAATATATCCAGGTTGAATAAATCTAACAGTATGTAAGTATTGATGGGGAAAACATACACAACTTTCCACTCATCCTCTCCTGACTTTAAACCCATTCCCTAGAACCAACAACTTTTCATTTCATTTCTCAATGTTGTTCTTGACTTATGCCAGAATATATCTTGTTTTTCCCTAGTCAAGTTTAAATATTAGTGGCTGACTCTCTAATATGAGACATATACATATGTTTCTTCTCTCATATCTACCTCTAGTTTTTGTTTCTGTTACATAACTTTTAACTTAGTTAATATTCTAAAATCTTGAATACTTAAGTCTTGAAAATCATTCTTTATTTGCTATTTAATAAAATGATGATATTTTATCCTTACTGTCTCCTTCACCTTGTCTACACTCCTCCCATGCCCTGTTGTCTGCCACTTTTTCTAAGTATGGGAATAAGAAATGGGGTCAAACTAAGTCTAGAGTTTTATATGAAACAATTGTTTCAGTGGGATGTTGTAATCTCTTCCTTCCCACCCCAGCATGCAAAAAGATCTAAGATTTATCTTATACTAATTTCCCTGACTTCTCATGAAAAAAACTAAGTATTTTAAAGTGATTGTTGGCTCCTTAAAAGGAAACCTTCTCAATCTAGTTTGTGAGTACTGATGTGCTGACAATCACCTTCCTTTCCTCAGTTAGGATCCTGATAGTGATGACATTCCATCTAGACGTCTACAGGTATATCATCAATGGGAACCCACACCAAACGTCTAACTTCTTAGATTTAGTATTTATGTTTCATTTCAAGTGAATGTCCACTATGAAAAGTTATTGAGATCAGTGAGAGGTGAAAGAAAATAATTCATACCAGACTTATATATGAATATATAAAAAGGCAGATGTTAAAAACACCCAAAGAATTGCTTAAATTAGAATGGGATAATTTTTTTTTTTTTTTTTTTAAGTCATGAACTTCTTTATATCATTATGTAATCTCTCTTCAGGAAATATAATTGAAAAATATGTTCATAAGAAAGACATATTTCTAAAACTTTCCCCATGTAGATGGTACATATAAAACACTTTTTCTGAAAATAAGCATAATGTGTATGCTTGTGGATAGATCTATTTATTACACCATGTTGTTGTTAAGTGCCTTCAAGTTGGTTCCAACCCATAGTGAACCTGTATAGGGTTTCCAAGGAGCAGCTAGTAGGTTTGAACCACTGACCTTGCAGATCAAACTGACTTTGTGATCCAGAGCATTATCCTGTAGCATCACACTATAGGCAGCTGAAATTCTTACTGGGCTTTAAAAACCTTCACTACAGAGATAACCGTTATAATGGAAGTTTCTGCAAATTTGCAAATATCTCTACAGGGATTTGAATATGAAAATTAGGTTTAATCTGCTGTGGCCATTGTTGTTGTCAGGTGTCTTTGATCAGTTCTGACTCAGAGAGATCCTATGCACAGCAGAAGGAAACACTGCCCAATCCTGTGCCATCCTCGCAATTGTTATGTTTGAAACCAATGTTGTTGCCACTATCTCAATCCATCTTGTTGGGAACCTTCCTCTTTTTAGAAGACCCTCCTCTTTAACAAGCATGATGGTCTTCTCCAGGGACCAGTCACTCCTGACAACATGTCCAAAGAATGAGAAACAAAATCTTGTCATATGCACTTGTAAGGCACATTCTGGTTATATTTCTTCCAACACAGATTTGTTGGATCTTCTGGCAGTCCATGGTACTTTCTATATTCTTCTTCAACACCATAATTCAAATGCATGGGTTCTTCTGTAGTCTGTCTTATTCATTGTTGTCCAGCTTTAGCATACATATGAAGTGATTGAAACCACTATAACTTAGATCAGTATCACCTTACTCCTCAAACTGATGCCTTTGCTCTTTAACCCTTTAAAGAGAGGTCTTTTGCAGCAAATTTGTCTGATGCAACACATTGTTTGGTTTCTCGACTGATGCTTCCATGAGAGTCGATTGTGGATCCAAGTAAAATGAAGTCTTTGACAACTCTTATTTACTTCTAGCAAACAAGGTTGTGATCATAGATTTAGTTATAAAAAATCATTCCAAATACATTGTGTTTTTACATTTTAAAAAAAGGAATAAAAATATTAGGTTACATATGCATGTTGTTGTTGTTAAGGGCCATCGAGTTGGTTCCAGTTTATAGCAATCCTGTATAGGATTTCCAAGAAGTGACTGGTGGATTTGAACCTCCCATCTTGTGTTTAACATTCTGGTGCTTATCCTACAGTGCCTTTCCAGGAGTCCTATATATGCATAGGCATTTTTTTTTCTTTGATTGTAATTAAAGTTTTATTTAAAAAATTCTCTGTTATAGAATATATTGTCTTATTTAAAGCAAAGTCTGAGACCAAATTTGCCAACAGGAACTTTTTAAAAATATATCCCAAAGAATAGGAGACAGGGATGAGGATAGAAGTGAATGCTAAAATTGTGAAAATGGGGTTGCATTAAGGAGATGACCTCTCCTGTAGGTGGCTGTAACTTGATCGCATAGAATCAGAGCCTTTTAAATTGCACTCAGAAAGCTTTCCTTGGAGAGTATATGCATAGATTATTTGATGGGGAAATGTCTGATAGCTTCATAAAATATTTTCCTTTTTGAGTTTAGCTTACTCAAGTTTCATCCATCATGTAATATATAACAGAACTTCGTTTTTCTTTGTGGCTAAGTAATATTGCATTATCTTTATCCATTTACCTGTGGGCTAATGCATCAGATTGCAAAGTCGTTTGAACTGTAAGGTCAGTGGTTCAAGCTCACCAGCTGCTCCTTGGAAACCCTATACAGGGTCACTATGGGTCGGAATTGACTCACCGACACCTAACAACAAGAACAACAGACATTTAGATTGTTTTCATCTTTTGGTTATATTGTGTAATGCTACAATGAACATTGGTGTACAAGTTTTAGTCCCCGCTTTAAGTCCTTAAGGTATATAACTACAAGTGAAATTTCTGGGTCACATATTTAACTTTTTGAGGACCCACCAAATTTTTCGACAGCAGCTGTGCTATTTTATATTCTTACCAATAATGTATGCGAGTTCCAATTTCTCCAAATGCTCACCACCTCTTGTGATTTTCCTTAAAAAACAAATCCTAGTAGATGTGAAGTGGTAACTTCATTGTGGTTTTGATTGTATTAGGAAATTCATGGGAAAATTACATTATTTATTATTCCAATTTTTCATAGAACTTTTTGAAGTGCCCTTGTATTTCCCCAATAACTGATGATGTTGACTATTCTTTAATTTATTGGTTATTTGTATATTGTCTTTGGGGAAATAACAATTCAAGTAAAGTTACCGTTTTTAATTGGATTGTTTGTCTTTTTGTTGAATTGCATGAGGTTTATTTTTTAATATATATTCTAGATGTTAAACCTGTATCAGATATATGGTTTCCAAATGTTTTCCCTTATCTTGTGGGTTGTTATTTCACTTTGCTGATAATGCCCTTTGATACACAAAAGCATTTCATTTTTATCAAGTCCAATGTAACTTTTTTTTTTCTTTTGTTACTTATGTTTTTTAGTGTTTAATTTAAGAATTCATTCTCAAAAGCCAAGCCTTAAAGATTTACCCCTTTGATTTCTTCTAAAAGTTTCATAGTTTTTTCTTGTAAAAGTTTCTTTTGTTTATGTTGTTGATTCGTTTTGAAATAATTTTGGTACATGGTGTGAAGTAGGAGTCGACTTCATTCTTTGGCATGTGGAAATCTAGTGGTCACAGACATATCTTTATTAGGATAAGAGTTTGATCAACAAGGAAATTAAGCACAAGATTGTCTAATTACAAAATCCACAAATCAATTTCAATCAATTACTATTGAATAATGCAGGTCCTCATGTGGCGCCGTGAGTTAATGTGCCAGACTGCAATGCCGTTTGAACTGCAAGGTCAGCGGTTCAAGCTCACCAGTTGCTCCTCGGAAACCCTATACAGGGTTGCTATATGGGTCTGAGCCGACTTGATGGCACTGAACAACATCAACAAGAGTAATGAAAAAACTAGCATGATTTTGAATTGTTTGGTAGGCTGAATAATATCCTTCCCCAAGATGTCCCTGGTATCTAAAAATATTATCTATCATATATGGTAAAGGGACTTTACAAATATTTGGTAAAGGATTTTGAGATGGAAATGTTGTCCTGGATCATCTGGTTTGACCTTAATATAATCACAAGTGTTCTTGTAATAGGGAAGGAGAGATTTAACTACAAAAGAGAAGAAAGCGATGTGATAATGGAGTAGAGTTTACTTTGAAGTGCTTTGATAATGAGGAAAGGGAGCATGAGTCAGAGAATGCAAAGGATCAAAACTAGTAGGTTTTTAAGGCAAGAAAATAGATTCTCCACATAGCCTCCAGAGGTAGGGAGATCTGTTGATACCTTTATTTCAGCTCAGTGACAATGATTTTGGACTTTTACCTCCAGAATGATAAGAATAATTATGTGCAGTTTTAAGCCAGTAAATTTGAGATAATTTGTTATAGTAACTGAAAGTTTGGCAGTGGCTCACATCTACCCATCAACATCATATAAGTAAAAAGACCTGGCAATTTACTTCTGTAAGATTGTTGTTGTTAAGTACCATGGAGTCGGTTCTGACTCATAGTGACCCTGCACAGAGTTTCTGAGGCTGTAAATCTTTACAGGAGCAGTATGCTTCATCTTTCTCCTGCGGAACCGCTGGTAGTTTTGAACTGCTGACCTTGAGGTTGGCAGCCCGACTGTAACCACTACGTTACCACAGCCATTGAGAATCTTAGGAAGTACAGTTTTACTCTTAAACTCAATGGATGACCGTGAGTCAGAATTGACTCCGTGGCAACGTATTTAGCCACAGGAAACTAATACAAAGACCAAGCAGAAATCTGGAGCTCATTTTTTTTGCCCCCTGATTTTTTTTTTTTTTTTTTTTTGTAGGTTATACATGCTATTCTAGGCAGTTTGTTCCAGTTTTACTGATAATGTGAAATCAACCATGATGATGAGAGTAATTACACTACAAAAAACAGCAAAATCTACATATCCGGATGACCATTCAATCCCCTGATATCTGGTTGTTAAACAAACCTTCACTTGTATATCAGCACATAAAATCTTGCTCATTATTGTATTAAAAATGGTAATCTAAGCATACCCATTAAATCCATCCCCATTCCACATCAATCTTCTTTGCTTTCACAAAGCACTAAGCTGAATGGACCCCAGTTGTTCTCCCTTTTTGATCCCTAAGATTTGTTTGACACTCAACAATGAGATTCCACAAGGTCACTCTCATTTCCTGATCAGTGTATTCCTCGCAAAGGAATATTATAATTGGAATGTCATTGTGTATTCTTAACTTTTTCCATGCTCTCTTCTCAGTGGTTCTCCTTTGGTATTGAATGTTCTACCCTAAAACCAGGAGGCTTTTTTTTTTTTTTCCTATTCTTTGCTCAAAATTTATGGTGATTATAGATCTTGTGACAAGAACACTCCTATCATAACATTCTGGTATATTTACCAAGGATAAAGAAGCATTATATCAAACTCTGCAGGAATATAGAAATGTATTTGACTTTTATTAATCTCTTATTTATTTTGCTGTGTGTCTCAATGGAAATCATCTCATCTTG
Organism: Chrysochloris asiatica; assembly: GCF_000296735.1. Taxonomy (NCBI): domain Eukaryota; kingdom Metazoa; phylum Chordata; class Mammalia; order Afrosoricida; family Chrysochloridae; genus Chrysochloris; species Chrysochloris asiatica. Next base: position 7,214,462 of record NW_006408526.1, read on the forward strand.
ATATGAAAAAATTAAATAAAAACATCAAGACATCATTGGATGGTTTCTGAATAAAATGAATACCTCGTTTGCTCAGATGTCCTTGATAATCAGTCATTCTGTACAACTCGATTTCTCCTCAAGCAGACTTACAAAACCAATTTGAAATTCTATCTATTAAGGTAGGAAATATTATCAAGAAAAACAATGTGCATCGCTCCACTAACTCTCTTAATATGTCTTAGAATCTTTGAAGAATCATTTATTAGGTAATTACAAATAATAAGATAAATTTGTTAAATATATATTTAAATTAGACCTTTTTTTGGTTTCCTACATGAAAACCTGTCATTTGTAATTCAGGAAATCAAATCTCAAAGGATGTAAACTTTTAATAACTGGCTTTGTAACAGTGAATACATCATTCTTAATATAAGAAAGCAATGTGAACACAGGTTTTCTTGCATCGGTGGGAAATGCATTTTCAGTTATGCTAATCTGATATTCTTTTCTATTTCCAGACTTCTCAAGAGAATACACTCACTGTCTCTACTCAGACACCTCTCCCCATTTAATTATCTGAATTCTTGTGCTGAAGGAGTTCTGGTAGTATAGTGGGTTATGAGTTGGGCTGCTAATCACAAGGTCAGTAGTTTGAATCTACCAGCTGCTTCTTGGGAGAAAGATGGGGCTGTCTGCTCCTATAAAGATTTACAGCCTTGGCAACCCTATACAGACAGATTTAATATGAGTTGAAATCAACTCAGTGGCACACAGCCACACCACCATTGTGGTATTAAGCCTCACCACACTACTCAAGGTGTTTTCTCTAAATTAATCAAGTTCTGCTGATTAAATGTATGGCCGCTTTCCCAGCCTTCATCATTCTTGACCTCTTTGCAATCCATGATTAAACATGAAATTGTTTTATTTCCTTCTGTTACATAGCAGTATACTGTCCAGAACTCTTTCATCTGTATCTGTCACTATCTCGTTTTAATCTATTCCCTCAGTTAATCTATTTACCTATCTGTGAGTCCATCCACCTATTAGTCTCATTTGTTTACACTTAGTTTTGCTCCAGATAGGATTTAAGGAAACTTATTCCTCTCCTGAGTCCTGGTGTGGCGCTGTGGGCTAATGCATCAGACTGCAAAGTCGTTTGAACTGCAAGGTCGGTGGTTTAAGCTCACCAGTTACAACTTGGAAACCATATACAGAGTCGTTATGGGTCAGAATTGACTTGATTCTGCAGCACTTAACAACAATAATTCCTCACCTGGAGTCCTGGTATGGCACTGTGAGTTAATGTGCTGAACCACAAAGTCGGTTTGAACCATAAAGTTGGTGGTTCAGGTTTACCAGCCGCTCCTTAGAAACCTTATACAGGATCACTATGAGTCGGAACTGACTCGATGGCGCTTAACAACAACAATTCTTCTCCTGAAATACATATATATTTCTGAATATTTTTCCTTTAGGGTGGCTATGAGCCAGAATCAACTGGATAACATACACGACAATGGGCACTTCTATTTTTCTGTTTCTGGTTTAGAATCTTCCCACAAAGTAATTTCTCCAGTTGATATATATGTGGTTCACAGTATCACCTTTCTCCTAGTCATCAGTACAAATATATCTGGATCACCTAGAATCCTCCTAATTTCATGCTCATGTATTCAGTAGATTCAGCAAGTACTATGAATCCACAGTGTCATTCTCAACCACCACCTTCTTTCCATTCCTAATTACAACACTCATTTACCTTTTGCTCACAACAGTGTTTTTTGAACTGTTTTTATGTTTTGTTTTTCCTACATTGTAAATACAGTAAGTGGAACTCATAACCAAAACTCTTTCCCAAAAGTTTGACCATATTCTAGTCTGTAACAAAGAAAGAGAGATTGCAGGTGCAAAGCTAAGAAACTAGCCATGCCACTTCTATTACGACCAAGCAAATAGGCTTATTGATAAAGCAATTAATAAGTGTTCCATCCTAACCTAGATTTAAAATTGCATCTATTTTGATAATTGTTATTATGTGTTATCCAGTGGATTCCAAGCCATAAGGACACTATAGAACAGAATAGAACTGCTGCATCGGATTTCCTAGGTTGTGAACTTCATATGAACAGATTGCCAAGTTTTTTCTCCTGCAGAATTGCTGGTGGGTTCCAGCTGTCAGCCTTTGGGTTAGCATCCAAGTGTTTAATCATTGTGCCACCAGAACACTTTTCATTTGCATTATTTTTGCTTAAGATAAAATGGTCACAAAATTGGACTTGATTTGGTATGTACTTGATTGTAGATAAAATACTTAACTCCCTGTACCTCCGTTTATTCATCTGAATATAGGGATCACATTGGCACATGTCTCAGAGGGTTATTGTGATGCTTAAATATATTAATACATGCAAAACACTTAGAAGTGTGTCTGTTACATAGAAAGTTGTAGCAAAGGTTAACTTTCAACAGTACTCAAGGCATAGGTTCCTACTGCATTTCACTAGTGTGTAGATCACTGTACTTAGAAACTATTTTCCTATACTTTGTTTATCACTGTTTTTCTTACTTTCAATGTAAAGTTAAACTCCTCAGTCTAGAATTGAGGATGCAATCGAGATGAAAGAATGAAGGGGTGGAGCAGACAACAACAATGGGAGGAGCTTTGTATGCCTTCAATCATTCTCCTTTCCAAATGTTGGGATGTCATTGCTTTTGTTTCTTTCCTTTCTTCTTGAAATGCCTTTTCTAAAGTCTTTGAGTGGCATGACTGAGATCATACAGCTAGTTAGATACAGTAAACAGGAACAAGGTCTGCCATATACAAAGTAAAGTTTGTATTTTATTCTAAAAGCATTTCTTTATATTTGTCCATATTGAAATTCATCTGCCACTTTCATAATACTCATCCACACAACCTTATGAGATCTTCATGCAAACTATATTTGCTAGTATGACATTTCACCACCCATTAGAGCTGAAAAATTATAAATAATAATGAACCCTTCTATATATTAACGTACATTACAAAGTAAGCAAACACCGGGTCCTGACTCAACCCTGATGACTAGTCCATTTTGTCAACATATTGCTTCCTATACATCAGGCATTCCACTAACCATGACAAAGCATTATTTTTCCGTCTTATTCCTATTCAGTGTTTGATTTAAAAATCACATTGAATCAGAAAATTTCTCAAAAGCTTTAGAAAGTCTGCATAAATCTAATTGTTTTTGTTAAGTGCTATCATGTTGGTCAGTTCTGACTCACCATAACCTTGCATAAGGTTTCCAAGGAGTCGCTGGTAGGTTTGAACCACCAACCTTGTGGTTAGTAGTCCAGTGCTTATCCTCTGGCTCTACACCAAGACTCCATTGTATAAATCTAATAGGCCACAATTTAATAGTATGATCTCCAGATACTTGTATTAAAATAATCTGGGAGCCCAGCTGGTGCAGTGGCTAAGTGCTTGGATGCTAACTAAAAGGTCAATTAAAAGGTTAAGTCAGCAGTTTCAAGGTAGAAAAAACTTGGTGATCACAGCATAGGAAACTCAATGGGACAGTTCTATTCTGAGTTCTATTCAGAGTCAAATTGACACACAAATACAACAACAACAATGTACTCATAAAAATGGTAAGGATAAAAAAAGGGACACATTATGCCATACCCAAGAGCTTGTTGTTGTTGTTGTTGTTAGGTACCATCGAATCAGTACCAACTCATAGTAACCCTATGTACAACAGAACGAAACACTGCTCAATCATGGGCCAACCTCACAATTGTTGCCATGTTTGTGCCCATTGAGCTGACACTGTGTGGATCCATTTTGTTGGGAGTTTTCCTCTTTTTCTCTGACCCTCCATTTTATCAAACATGATATCCTTCTCCAGTGACCAGTCCCTCCTGACAATATGTGTGAAGTGTGAAGACTGTATGAAGACACTAAGAGCTGCCAAATCTGAAGTAATTTCTGAGGGATGGAGCTAGAAACCAATCTTTGTAGCTTCGTGAGATTTAAAATTTTAGTGATAATTAAGCATCAATAAACACACCTTTGTTGAGACACAGGAAGTATCACTGTCCTCTGTCTTCTGGGGATCAAATGTTCTCTTGTAAGGACCTAACTGATTTTACCTACCTAGAGACTGCTTGACTAAACTCTAGTCAGGCTCAGAAAAGCATTTTAAATAGACAAGGCCTCAGTTTTTAGTTCCCTCCAGAGACAAGGTTAATCTCCATTCTGTACATTAGCCTGAACACGTCCTCCTGTTCCAGGAATGTGCTAAATCAGCTCATGCTGCCTTAGAATATCCTTTCACCCCTAGCAACAGTGGGAACTAGATAAAGAATAGACAGGACCCAAGGCCAAATGCCAGATGTTTTCCTTTACCCTAGCCTAAGAACAAAGACCACCAGTACTGACCAATTAAACTGTAACATCTCATACTTTGCCAATTGTTAACCAATCAGAAATTGTATCTATGGTACTGCACAATTATGCCCCTAAAACCTTATAAAAACTGGTTTGTACTGTAAAGGGGGGTCGCCTTTGTCTCCTGCTTTGGTGAGTGAAGGTGGACCCCAGCGCGTTGCTGTTGCATCGAACTCGAGTCCTGGTAATCTTTTTGGGGTCTCCTACTGGATAGGGCCATCTGGGGCCCAGCACTCTCTTCACAAGTCCAATGAGTCAGGTCTCACCAGCACTCAGCTAGGAAGTGTAATGCCTCTAAGAGTATTTGTTGTTGTTGTTGTTAAGTGCTGTCGCATTGCAGGTCAAACCAACCTTGCAGTCCAGCGCCTTATCCTGCAGCAACATCACACCAGGACTCCTAAGAGTATTTATGCACTTCTGAAGTCTGAGTGAGTCCTGGTGTGCCGCTGTGGGTTAACGCACCAGACAGCAAAGCCGTTTGAACTGCAAAGTCGGTGGTTCAAGTTCACCAGCTGCTCCTTGGAAACCCTATACAGAGTCACTATGGATTGGAAGTGACTCTACAGCACTTAACAATAATAACAAACTCTGAATCCTTCAAAAATTTTCTAAAGAATAAAAAGACATAGACCTAGTGTCTCCCTGTGAGGTCTCGTTACAGACAACGAATGGTTCTTTATCACCTGCTGCTGACAGAGCCAATATTCAGAGACAGAGTTCAGGGAATAGAGCAAAGCATTTACTGAGTGTAGATACCAAGGAGAACAGGGGAATGGAAAATCTCCCAGATCTACCTCCAAAGAAAAGGAGAAGAGAGTCATTACTGGTATGAGATTAAAACCACCAAACCTCCTCTTCCCCCAAAGGACTTTAGGAATTCTCAGTTGTCTGTTTATTCCAGGTCCTGTTGATCACACTAGCCAAACTGTCTCCAGTTGACACCATTAATCTCTCCAAGTGGTGGTTATCAGTGGCCATGAAAGATGTATTGTTAGTTTTCTTCTCCTGCAATAATCCTTCCTGAGATAGTCCTGAGATAGGGTTTGACTGCTAATTAAAGAATTTGTTTTAGAATAAACAATTGTTTTAGGATGGCCACTAGGAATGCATTTGGGGCCTTACAGAGAAGAAGAGGAAGACCCCCAGTGAGATGGATGGGCAGAGTGGCAGCATCAATGGGCTCAGGTGTGGCAACAATTGTGAGGTTGGCCCAGGATCGAGCCGTGTTTCATTCTGTTCTGCATAGGGTCGCTCTGAATCAGTACCAACTTGATGGCACCTAACAACAACATTTTTTTTTTTTTTTTTGACCATGCTAAAATCTCTTTTAACACCTTGGGAATTCTCAGTGCCATGTGTCAAGTCTTAGGAGAATTTAAGTCTTCAAATATATTCTGTGGACTCTATTTGGTGTGGTGGTTGTTTTGTACCACGGAATCAATTCCAACTTACAGCAACACTGTATAGGGTTTCAGAGGCTGTAAATCTTTACAGGAGCAAAAAGCCTCATCTTTCTCCCATGGAGGGTCTGGTATATTTCAACTGCTAACCTTAAAGTTAGCAGTCCAACACAAAACCCACTATGCTCCCAGAGTGTTGTCCTAATTCTGGTTTTGTTTACAAAGTGTGACTTGGGAGGAAAAGGCAGTTAAATTTCTGCACTAAATTTTCCCACATCCTATAAATTCTGGGAATCTCACCTTTCTTTGGAATGAGCACATGTGTCTCTTCCAACATAGAAAAGTGAACACCTCCAGATTTCAGTTTATGTATTCTGTCAATTCCTGGAGTCTTGTTTTTCTCCATTGCCTTCTGTGAAACTTGTACTTCTTACGCCAGTACCATAGGTTCTTGATCATATGCTGTCTCTTGAAACAGATGAAGATCAACCGATTCTTTTTGTTTTTTTAATGTTTTATTGTGACTTATATGATAGTTTACATGGGAGAACATTAGCTTTATATTCATTCTATCATATATCATTTCATTGCCATGAATACAATCCCCTCCATGCATCATCAAACAACCAAAGGGTATACCCGCCAGCCTGCCCATCGTTCATCAGCACACAGACCCACTCCCTCTCTGGGTCTAGAGCCCCCAGCCACTCCATCTCTACATGTCATCATCTCTGCCTCCATCTCTGGCGTCACTGTTACTCTGGGTATGGTCCTACACTCTGCTCTTCTCCCTTATGGTCCCAGAGACCTCTGCTCCTGGACAGCAAAGTCAACCACTCCCTTCCTTTTGTTACAAAACATCTACCTTTACATTTGCAATGCTCACAGTGAATCCTGGTCACAATTATTCACTATTGTACCATAAGAGCCCTATCCCCATCTCCTTTCATCAGCCCTGCCCAGACAGACAGGATATTATTACTCAGTGGAAATTCTGCCTTCCTCTGTGCCCTCTGGATCTAGACTTCCTCTTGAAAGCTTGTAAGCCAGTCACTTCTTGCCTTTGTAGCCTCCCCTACCTCCCATTTTGGGTAGCCAATGTCCAAGTTGCCCATCCCTGTTCACCCTGTGTACTGAAGGGGTGGGAATGACCCTTGCTGTAAAGATTTGTTCTCTCTTTTGAACTACTGTGTCCATAGGTGTAGGTCAAGTTCATCAAATTGTATCAGATTATTATTTTTTTTCCCTTTTCTTTCTTCTTCTAGTTGAGCTCTGATCATCCAGCCATTGAAGCCAGTCAAGTGGGTATTTTCTGAACCAATTCTTTTTGATAGAGTGACTGTGCATTTCTTCTATCTCTGAACCGATTCTTTTTGGTAGAGTGACTGCATTCCTTCCATCTTCTTTTGATGCTTCCTGTATCATTCAATATTTTGCCCATAGAATCCTTCAATATTTCAAGTTGAGGCTTGAATTTTTTTCTTCAGTTCTTTCAGCTTGAGAAATGCTAAGAGTCTTCTTCTCTTTTGGTTTTCTAACTCTAGATCTTTGCACATTTCATTATATATATTTTTTGTCTTCATAAGCTGCCCTTTGAAATATTCTGTTCAGCTGTCTGCTTCATCATTTCTTCCAGTCTCTTTAGCTTCTCTACATTCAAGAGTAAGTTTCAGAGTTTCTTCTGACATCCAGTTCAGTCTTGTCTTTCCTGTCTTTTAAATGATTTTTTGCCTTCTTCATGTATAATGTTCTTGATGTCATTCCACAACTTCTCTGCTCTTTGGTCATTAGTGTCAAATGCATCAAATCTTTTCTTGATTGATGATATTAAGTTTTCCCATCATCTCTTCCACAGATGTGGTCAATTTTTTTCCTGTGTGTTCCATCTGGCAAGGTCCGTATGTATAGTAGCTGTTTATGTTATTGAAAGAGTCCTAGTATGGCACTGTAAGATAAGTACTGGACTGCTAACAGCAAGGTTGGCAGTTCAAACCCAACATCTGGTCCTCAGGAACTGTGTACAAAGTTTCTATGAGTTAAAACCAACTTGATGTTACTTAACAGTATGCTGTTTTTAAAAAAAGATATTTGCAGTGTCATTGGTCTTACAAAATTCTATCATACAATCTCCAGCATCATTTCTATCACCAAGCTCTTATTTTCCAATTACCGATTGTTCCTTTTTGTTTCCAATTTTCATAGCATTCCAATTACCAGTAATTATCAATTCATTTTTATTGCATATTTGAACAATTTCAGACTGAAAAAGTTGGGAGAGTTCTTCAGCATTCGCTTTAGTGGTAGGTGGATGAATATGAATAATAGTCGTATTATCTGATCTTCCTTGTAGACAGATGGATATTATCCTATCACAGACAGCATTGTACTTCAAAACAGATCTTTAAATGCTCTCTTTGCTCATGAATGCAACATCATTCCTCTTCAATGTGTTATTCCCAACATAATAAACCATATGGTTGATTAAAAATGACCACCATTTGATTAAAAATGACCAACAAAATCCATTTCAGCTCACTAATGCATAGGATATCAATCTTTTAATTTTAATTTTTGATGACTTCTAATTTTCCTGGCAGGAGCTCTGGTAGTGTAGTGGTTATGAATTGGGCTGCTAACCTCAAGGTCTGCAGTTCAAAACTACCAGCTGTTCCGAGGGAGAAAGATAAGGCTTTCTGCTGCCGTAAAGATTTGCAACCTTGGAAACCCTGTGCAGGGTCACTATGAGTTGGAACCGACTCCATGGTACTTAACAACAACAACAACAATTTTCCTGGTAGCATAGTGGGTTATGCTACTATATTGGGCTACTAACTACAAGGTTAGCAGTTCAAATCTACCAGCCACTCTTCATGAGAAAGATGAAGCTTTCTGCTCCTGTAAAAATTTACAACCTTGGCAACCCTATACAACAGGGTTGCTGTGAGTTGGAACCAACTCAATGGCACAAAACCACCACCAACTTTTCTAGATTTGTACTTCATACATCTCAGTTTTGATTATTAATGGATGTTTGCAGCTGTTCTGTCTCATTTTGGGTTGTGCCTCATCAGCAAATGAAGGACTCCAAAGTTTTGTTCTATTCACCAATATCGATAAGTTCAACTCTACTTTGAGGAGATTTGTCTTCCCTCATCATATTATCAGTGCCTTTCAACCTGAGTGGCTCAGCCTCTAGTACTATGTCAGAAAATGTTCCACTGCTGATCATAAGACTTTCAATGCTAACTATTCAGAAGTGACCTGCTTTACTTCCCTCCTTGTCTATGGTAGTCTGGAAGCTCTGCTGACACCTGTCCATTGTAAATACCTGGGTGACCCTACTGGTATTGAAAATGCCAATGGCATAGCTTTCAGCATCATAGCAATACACAGACCATCACAGTACAAAAAACCGACAGACAAGGGCTGGTGTTTAGTGTTGTAAAAAATGTATGTTAAAAATATTTGTGCAATTTAATAATATCAAGTATATTAGTCATGTTGTGCAACAATTACTCATAATTGTAGTCAAAGGTTGGCAAGGATTTAAAGTAATTGGAAACCTTATCTATTGTTGATGGCAATGCAAAATCATACAGCTGCTGTGGAAAACAATTTGGCAGTTTTTCAAAAAAAGAAAACATAGAATTAGCACATGACACAGAAATTCATTATATATATATATATCCAGGATTTGAAAGCAGGGATTTGAAAGCAGGGACACAAAAGGCACATGTACAGCAATGTTTACTGCAGCACTACTCATGACAGCCCAAAACTGGAAACAACTAAATATTTTACTTTATTTTTAATGTTACATACTTCCTAATTTCTAAGCTTTCACTCACACACAACAGGGTTTCCAAATAAAGAGTGGGTGAAGGCTACAGTGAAATCATGTTGAGAAAACTATATTCTGATTCAGTAAGTCTGAAGTGAAGACTAAAGGTATTTATTTTTCACAAGCAATACTGGGCATTTTTTATGTGTGATCAGATTATTTTTTCTGTATAAGAGAACGTATTTATAATTAAGCTTCCATATGTGATGGCTGCTCTTTGCATATTAATAAAGTACACATTTCCTTTTGTTTTTTAGCTTTCCTTATCTTGCCTTGCACTGTGATCATTAATATGATCTATTTGATATTTCTCTGAGGTTACAATAAAATATTTAAAAATAACCTTAAGGCTAGTTCTGAATACTTTTAAATTATTTCCCTCCTTTTTTTTTTTTTTTTTTAGTCTCCTGAACTAATTCTCACATTTTGTCTCAGTTAATTAGTCTAAAATTGAGACATTTTATGATAGGTATTTTAAACTTTCTCTTATTCTTCAAGGATATTGAATTTATTATTTTGTAATTACTTTTATTATACAGTCATATGAATCATGTCTCAGATATTGAAAGTTCCAAAGCCCTTAATTATGGAAACTAATTTGTGATGCAGGTATGTGTAGTTTAACATCTTTTTGGGTAATATAAAATCTTGTCTATGGCCCCATAAAATGTTTTTTTTGTTATTTATTGTTTTTGGTAAGGTAAAGCAGCTCTCCTTTTTTTTCCCCCTGATTATTCCCATCTAAGGGTTTTGAAGACCCCAAATATCTAAAATGAATGAACTGGGGAGAAGGTGATGGGGAGGCTCCAGGTCAAATCCCAATCCCCACAGAGCCTCCTTCCCTTACTACTGGATTCATTCACCCACTCAGCAGCCTGTGTCTATGTGCAGGACTATGCCTTCTGGACCCCCCTCCATTCCTGCCACAGGAATTGGCTGCACCAACCAAGTCCAGGATGCTCTCAGGCTGCAGGCTCGGGGACATTGCTCATGATCAGGAAGTGTTCTCACCAACAGAGAGGTGACAGCCAGAACTACCACTGCCAGCCAGGTTCCCAGAATCTGCACACTTATCCCTGCAGTCACTTCTCTACACCTCCACCCTTACTCAGTCTCTTGAGCCCCCTGCATTCTGCAACAGGACATTCACAAAATCCTTATCTAGCTTTGATGCAGCACAAACCCAGTCTATATGCACATTAATCAAGTCTAGCCTCTTGAACCTTGGGGATACAGCTCTTAGACTTTGTCTGGTGGGCTATCATAACATTATAATATGATAGGGTTTGTTATTGTTGTTGATAAGTTCTGTGGAATAGGTTTCGACTCATAGTAACCCTGTATAGAGTTTCTGAGGAGTGGCTCGTGAATTTGAACCACCCACCTTGTAGTTCAACTCAACCTTGCATTCCAGTGCTTATCCTACAGTGCCACACCAGGTTACAGGGATTTAACTTTGAAGTACATGTAGACTTCCTGTATATAATGTGGTATTCACATAACATCAAAATCTAATGCACAGCTGTATTTAGAAGCATTTCTTCCATAGTCTATCCCAAGGAGATAGTTTGCCAATCTGTTAGAACATAACAAGACTGATAATTTTAACAAGTGTACTGAAACTCACATACAAATATTCAAATAAGTGTTGTGTTCTGCAAAGTAGCTATAATGGGAAACCGCCACTAGTACTAACATAATCTTGCCATTATTCAATATATTTTCTAACTCCCTGATCCATCTAACTATTTACAACCCTTGTCTTTCAGTGTTATGGAGGCAAGAGGTCAGCTGCATGAGTAGAAGTCTTGATAAAGATTAACGTTTTTCTGTGCAGCAGTCTCTGTGCTAAAAGCTTTTCATACATTTTCCCATTTAGTCCTCATAACTAAACAACATTTGAGCTTCTGTTTCATTTATGAAGAAACCAGGATTGAGATAGGTTAAGTAGCTTGTCCAACATTACATTGCTACAAGTGGATAAACTGGTCCTTTTGCCAATGTTTGAAATTTTTATACTTCCAACCTCTATGCTTTATTGCTCAGTTGCAAATGATTAAGGGACTCACTCAAGATCACAGCTGTGGGAGATCTGGACTTAGAGTTCTAAATTGCATATGAATGTTGTTTACATTTATGCTACCTTCGTCATGATACCAGTGTCACATGTAGATTGACTTATCTGTATTGAAACAACCAGTTGCTCTAGAGTTGATTACATCTAATGGCAACCTCATGTGTATCAAAGTAAAACTGAGCTCCTGAATTATATTATCAGGCCTTTTTTTTAAGGCATCTCTGGATGGACTTGCACCTCCATCCTCTCAGTTAGTACTGAAGTATGTTAGCCATTTGTACCACCCAAAAACTCCTCATCAGTATTAGTTAGAATCACATTGAAAGGATGTGGCTAGAGATAGCTTCAATATGAATATTATGCCTGTCACAGAAACGGTATGAACTTCTCCACAATTTACTGGAATAGATACTGTGAAGCATTTATTCTCAGTTCACCAGGAAAAAGAGAATCCATCAAATTTATACAATTAGATAGAATGTAACAAGTAACCCATATAAGTAAAATTGGGGTTATGCTGATCTTTGGGAATGACAGAATTCATCTATAGAGAATATAAAGTTGCCTGCTACAGTGTATTAATTATCTTTCAAAAATATCTGTCAAGAGAATACATAGCCTAATTTTCTTAATAATTAGTAGGATTGACTTAATATTATACCATGTATTTTCCCTTTCAAATCTAGGTTTTCTTTTAAAATGTTAGATGATTAGTCTTTTTTAATTATAAAAGAAAATAAAGACTGTGTCTAATTCAGAAACTTAGAGAATATTTCGATCCCTCACTGCTTTAAAAAATAAGTGAAAGCCAACACGAAGAAATATTCTTGCTGTCATTTGACCATCATGATGATCAAATACACGTAGTATAAATCTTACAGATGGCCAACTTGCAAATGACTCATATCTATAAAGAGTTGCTAAGAACCAAGTCCACTGCTGTCACAAGCCCTTCTGCTTTTGCCTTTGTTTAAACAAAAGACATGTCCTCAAGGAGCATTTAGAGAATTTGAAATGCAGAAATGAAGGAAGAAAGCAAGTGAAAATAACTAATTTAGAGACTCTAATTCCAGACCTTGACTCTCAGGAAGAGCTAGTCAAATAATGCAATCACACTGACCCAAGCCTCTCCTTCCCCATGAAATAGAGGCTAAAATTCCACTATTTAAACTTGCATTTGGGTGAGCAAGCATTTTGTTTTAAAAATAATATGCTGCAGAATTAGAGGTCAGTAATAATATATTTTGCATTTTACTGAGACAGCTGCCCAGAGACTTTGAGTTACAGAGGAGGAGAGATAGGGTAGGGTTATGAATGATGATAATATGAAGGAATTTGGACATCACTTTATATGTATCAAGTCAGCATGAAATCAGGTAAAGAGCTTTTGTAATCCCAATTCTGTCTCTTTTTAACTATATAACCACCTTTTCTAAAGCTTTGTTTCTTTATTCATAAAACAGAGATAATAATATATACCTTTAATAGGCTGTTAATGAAGAGTAGAGAAAATTATACATGTAAATAATTTGGCAAAATCTTGGTGCTGGAAATTCAAGAGGAAAGAGGTTAGTAGAGATGATAAACAAAGTGATGGTCTTGAAACAAGAAGTGACACCGTAGGATGTGTGAAAGGTAAAATAAGGTTGTTCGGTGCTGTGGGTTAATGCGCCAGACTGAAAAGCTGTTTGAACTGCAAGGTAGGTGGTTCAAGCTCACCAACTGCTCCTTGGAAACCCTATACAGGGTTGCTATGGGTCAGAACCGACTCGACAGCACTTAACAACAACAACATATATCAGGGGTACTAAGAAGAAGGAAATTTAACTCTACAGGGCCACCAAGAGCATTTGCACAAAGGATTGACATCTGAGTGAAACTGAAGAAAACAAAAGAAATTTGTCATTACTTCAATTCTGGACTTGCAATCCAGACAGAGGGACAAAGGTAAACAAAAAGAAGTGGAATATGCCAAAGGAAAATGTCCACTTTTAAGCTTCTTTTCTGGAATTGGTTCTGCATGTAAGGAAAAAACAAAAAGAAAGAAAGAAAGAATATATATATATATATATGGAGTGTAATTATTTTTCTCCTTTCTTCTCATCCAAGTGGTTCCTTGTTTATAGGACTTAGACCCCAAAGTAATTACGTTAAAACCATAGATCACTTGGTAGAAACTAGGAAGCATATTGTGGGTAAATGGGCAACCATTACTTACAGTATGCTATGTGAAAACTGTCTTTGACTCTGAAACTCAGATTCACTTTAGAATACATTAAATACAATTAATTTCTCATTTAACTGTATGATTGAAAGCATGGAATGAAGCCAAAGGTCCTGCATTCAAATCCTGGTTATAACATTTAATAATCATATTGTCACAGTGCAGATGAATGAGATGACATGTCCTGGTTCAGTCCTACTCTCCATCCAAAGACTTGGTATGGCATAGAGGCAATGCACACATGAAAGGAGTCAGAGAGACTGAGGTTTACACAAGCAAAGAGATTTATTAAAACATAGATGTTCTTGCACAGAGGAGAATGGGCTAGTCCTCTCAAGTGAGAAGCCCACTGAGCAAGTTTCTGGTTTCACTTTTTATGCTGTTTTCCCTCTGGGATGGGTTCCAAGTCTCCTGATAATTGTCTCTTGATAATTGTCTTCTGGTTCCCATGTGTTTTCCTGTTATAATTTTGGGCCCAAAGTTGGTCATTTCTTCTAGAGTCTGATGTACTTCTTTCCCATTACATCAGTCTGCTATAATTGTATTCATGAGTTAACTGTAATGCTGATTTGTTGTACTAGTATTATAATTAGTTCCTTGGTCTCATCAGATCAGTCCTATTCTTCTCAGTGCATACCTGATTTGGGTGAAAATCGTCTGTTTTATCTTTCCTTTTACTAGTCTCTCTGGACAGGTCAGTTCATTTCCTGCATTCTTTGTGTTGATCTGTGGTTAACCCTTTTTCCCTATTCTAACTGCTAACAGTATGACTTTGAATAAGTTTTTATTTTTTTTATTTTTAGCCTTTCTGAGCCTCAGGTATAATGGAGAAAATTATAAGGCCTAATTCAAAGAGTTGTGAGGACTAGAGGAATTGAAGTTTTAGGAGGGACCTGGGATATAATCAAGAAATCAGACACATATTGCATTAGACAAATCTGCAGTGTAAGACTTTTTTAAAGTGTTGAAAAGCAGAGATGTTAGCTTGAAGACTAAGGTACTCCTGACCCAAGCCATGGTATTTTCAATAGCCTCATATGCATGTGAAAGCTGGACAGTAAATAAGAAAGACCATGGAAGAATTGAAGCTTTTGAGTTATGATGTTGGAGGAGAATATTGAAAGTGCCATGGGCTGCCAAAAGAACCAACTGATCTATGTTGGAAGAAGTGCAGCCAGAGTGCTCCTTGGAGGCCAAGATGGCCAAACTTCATCACTCATACTTCAGATATATTGTCAGGAGGGACCAGTAGCTGGAGAAGGCTATCGTGTTTGGTAGGGTGGAGGGTCAGAGAAAAAGAGGAAGACCCCCAGAGAGATGGACTAGCCAAGTGGCAGCATCAATGGGCTCAATCATGGCAACGATGGTGAGGTTGGCCCAGGATTGGGCAGTGTTTCGTTCTGCTGTGCGTAAAGTCGCTATGATTCGGTACTGACTCGATGGCACCTAACAACAACAACATAGAAGGATTGGAGTCCTTGTGTGGCACTGTGGGATAAAGCACTGAACTTCAAGGTCAGTTTGAACTACAAGGTCAGCAGTTCAAATTCACAAGCTGCTCCTTGGGAACCCTGTACAGGATTACTATGAGTCAGAACCAAAAACAACGACATATAAGGATTGGGTGTATTTTCATGATTATTATTATACAGGTAACAGTTTTTATGTATCACCTGAGATGCCATGCTAGACTTCCAATTGCCATTTTAAATATTAATTTAATTTGTAACTTTACAAGCCTTTTAGGAAAGTAATTTAAAAATTAGATAAGGGGCTTTCCCCCTTCCTGTAGAGCTGCTGGGTCTGTAGGTCTGTGGCGAGCCACAGACACTGGCTTCTGTTCCGCAGGATGGGTTTTGTTAAAGTTGTCAAGAACAAGGCCTACTTAAAGAGATACCAAGTGAAATTTAGAAGAAGATGAGAGGGTAAAACTGATTACTATGTTGGAAAATGCTTGGTAATTCAGGATAAAAATAAATACAACACACCCAAATACAGGAAGATTGTTTCTGTAGTCAACAAAGATATCATTTGCCAAATTGCTTATGCCTGTATAGAAGGGGATATGATTGTCTGTGCAGCGTATGCTCATGAACTCCCAAAGTATGTTGTGAAAGTTGGCCTGACAAATTATGCTGCAGCCTATGGTACTGGCCTGTTGCTGGCTTGCAGGCTCCTCAATAGGTTTAGTATGAACAAAATCTATGAAGGCCAAGTGAAGGTAACAGGAGATGAATACATTGTGGAAAACATTGATGGTCAACCTGGTGCCTTCACCTACTACTTGGATGCAGGCCTTGCCAGAACTATTACTGGAAATAGTTTTGGGGCTCTGAAGGGCACTGTGGATGGAGGCCTGTCTATCCCTCACAGTACCAAGCGATTCCCTGGTTATGATTCAGAAAGCAAGGAATGCAGTGCAGAAGTATATCGGGAAAACATCATAGTCAGAACGTTGCAGATTATATGTGTTACCTAATGGAAGAAGATAAAGATGCTTACAAGAAACAGTTCTTTCAATACACAAAGAACAACATAACTCCAGACATGATGGAGGAGATGTATAGGAAAGCACATACTGCAATCCGAGAGAATCTTGTTTATGAGAAGAAGACCAAGAATGTTGTTAAAAAAGAAAAGGTGGAATCATCCCAAAATGTCTCCATCCCAGAAGAAAGATTGGGTAGCTCAGAAGAAGGCAAGCTTTCTCAGAGCTTAGGAGCAGGTTGCTGTGAGCTAAAACAAACCACAATTTTCTATGAGATTGTTCCAGAGAAAGATAATAAATTTATTGACCAAGCAAATAATAATAATAATAATAATGTAAGGGGAATTATAATCTACAAAATGCATTCATAAATTTAGAGTCCTGGTGTGGCACTGCAGGAAAATGCACTGGACTGCAAAATTGGTTTGAACTGTAGGGTTGGTGGTTCAAGCTCACCAGCTGCTCCCAAGAAACCCAGTACAGGGTCACTATGAATCATAATTGACTCGATAGCACTTAACAACAACAATATAAAAGATTACAGGTTGCCTTGGTTATCTAGTGTTGTTATAGCAGAAACACCACAAGTGGATGGATTTAAAAATCAGAAAATTATTCTCTCACAGTTTAGGAGGCTGTCAGTCCTAATTCACTGTGCCAGCTTTTAGAGAAGGCTTTCTCTTTGTCAGTATTGGAGAAAGGCCCTTGTCTATTTTCAGCATCTGTAGGCCCAGCATTTTTAGGAGCTCTCGAAACTTCACAGTGTAGGAACCCCACATCCAAACAACATACTCCACTCCTGGTTTCTATCTAGGTATTAGTAGGTCCTGCTTTCTCTCTTCAAGTCTTTCTCCTTTTATTTCATGTAAGATAAAAGAGCTTTGGTAGTGTAGTGGTTACGAATCAGGCTGCGAACCTCAAGGTCAGCGGTTCGAAACTACCAGCTGTTCTGCGGGAGAAAGATGAGGTGTTCTGCTCCCGTAAAGAATAACAGCCTCGGAAACCCTGTGCAGGGTCACTATGAGTTGGAACCGACTCCACAGCACATAACAACAACAACAACAAGATAAAAGATATTGAACTCCCTCAGATCTGGGTGGTGATGGGATTAAGAATGTTGTATAAAAAGTTTTGAGCTATTACCTTGGATTGCTTTGAACATTTTCTTTACTTGGTGTTTGAAATTTGAGTGTTTCAGAAGCAAACCAAGGAATTTTATAATCCGAGTCCTCATGTTTCTTACATGTGACTTTTCTACTTTCTTTTGGTGTATGTAATTTTTACTACCTTCACTTTGATCACCGATGTACTTAGCCTCCTGATTCTGCTGTCTTTTATTCCAATTCATTCTCTACAATGACTCCAGATTAGTTTGCTTGAATAATGTTTTAATAATTCATTTTCCTTTTTGAAAAACAAAAATTAGGTTTATTCATTGCCTTATTGTTGAAATTTAACCTCATTATTGACATTTGTCCTTAAAAATCTTCCTTGAATGTAACTTTTCAACCTTAGTTTCCACTTGAGCATTCTGAACCTACTGTTGTCTTCTAAGTGGCGTTTATTCATGTATTTGTTATATAATGAAGGTTGTTGTTGTTGTTAAGTGCCGTCGAGTCGGTTCCGACCCATAGCGACCCTGTACAGGGTTTCCGAGGCTGTAAATCTTTACGGGAGCAGAACACCTTATCTTTCTCCCGCGGAGCAGCTGGTAGTTTCGAACTGCTGGCCTTAAGGGTCACAACCCGATTCGTAACCACTACGCTACCAGAGCTCCAATATATCCACTCAAACATTTTCTATTAACAAGGCTGGCTCAAATTCTTTTTCCTCTGGAAAAATTTTTTAAACCACAGTAGCACCTGGTGATATACCCATCTTAAAAACTCCTATCCCAAACAGGTTGGCATCTAGTTGATTCTGACTCATGTGTATCAGAATACAGCTGTGTTTTCTAGGGTGTTCAATGACTGATTCAGAAGTAGACCACCAGACCTTTCTACAGACCTTTCAGGAAGCAGTATAAGCCATTTATACCACACAGGGATTCCATAATATTTACTATTTACATTTTCCATTTTGACTTAGTCATGCTTTGTTTAACATTTTGTGTTTGCAAATCTTGTTTTTCTAATGGCAGCCGAAGGCATGTCATACAGTTAGTTATGACTCATAAATATCCTGATAGTGGTTGATTTTGTGTCCTGGTGTAGCTCTGTAAGGAACCCTGGCGTGGCATTATAGAGTTATCTCTGGGTCACAAAGTTGGCGGTTCAAACTCATCAGTCACTCCTCAGAAACCCTTAGCAAGGTTGCTATAAGTCAGAGTGAGGAGCTGACTCAAGGGCACTTAACAACAATACATACATATATATAGTCAAAGTTTGCTACAAATAGCTTTGAAACATTGGTCACACGTACATATAGCATCTAATGATGACTAATCCTGGAATACATTTAAGAATTTATCATTAGTCAGGACTGGAAAAGCATCAAAAAGATTCTAGGATTTTCCTAAAATCCTCAAAAGGACTTGCTGATTTCAATATAATTTATGAAGAAAATTCAATATAATTTATGAAGAAAATCTAAGTGATCAGTTTGTGACTATATATATATATATATATATATATATA
>NW_006408526.1:7233674-7244773 GCF_000296735.1 Chrysochloris asiatica
AGCCTCGGAAACCCTGTACAGGGTCGCTATGGGTTGGAACCGACTCCACAGCACATAGCAACAACAATATATATACAAGTATACATGACAAAATACTAATATATAAAAATGGATTAACACATTAATAATTTTAGTTCTGGTTAGGCTTCAATATTAAGATATTTATCTAATGTCTTAGGAGTCCTGGTAGTGGAGTCTGTACCTAGTGGACGGCAAACTGCAAGATAAGCAGTTCAAATCCACCAGTCACTCTGCAGGAGAAAGATGAGGCTTTCTACTTCTCTAAAATCCTATACTGGGTTACTATGAGTTGGATCTGACAACAACACACCACCACCTAAGGTCTTTAATTATGATGAATTTGAGATTCTAGCTTAGTCTATTAGTGATGATGAGTAAGTCACAATTTATCTGAATTTCTATCAGTCTTCACTTTCACAAAAGAATGTTTGCCCTGAAATATACAATAATAAGATTAAATTAGTCAGTTCCTTTATTTCTTACCTGGCTGAATATGTAAGCACTGGTCCGCTAACTGCAGGGTGGTAGTTCAAGTCTATCAGCTGCTCTCAAAATCCCTATACAGGGTTTCTATGAGTTGGAGCCAACTTAACAGTATCCAGTAACAACAACAAAAAAATATAAAGCTGAAATAAAAGATAAAAAGAATTTAACCACCAAATTAATATAATTATTCACATTAAAAAGCGATAACAAATTGTTGCTATTGTTATTGTTAAGTGCCATTGAGTCATTTTCAACTCATAGCAACCTTGAATAGGGTATTTGAGGATCAGCTTGTGGTTTGAATAGGTTTTGAACTGCCTATTTTGTGGTTCACAGTTTAATGTGTAACCTGGAGTGCCATACCAGGACAATCCACAACAAATTGTTGCTGGCATTTAATAGACTATAAAAATATAATTTTCTTTCCTTCAAAAAGATAGTGGAGCTCAGCATATTATCTCCCTCCACAAATTATCCAAGTTCTGTTTGGATGTAGGAAGAGACTTTTGAGCAGAGAATCTGTAGTATGGCTATATAGAGAGCTTATTGCAAGTACATCATGTCCACCAATATTGAATGGCTTCTAATTTAAAGTAAGATTGAGCAAAAAAGAAGAGTTCATATTTCATTATTATAGCTTTACCTTGTTAGACAAACTAAATAACTGTACAAAAATTGTAATAAAGGCAGGATATGATTTTTTCAAACAATTAGTAACACCATGGGAATCTTACCATAAAAATATTTGGAAATTTGTTAAAAAACAATAAAGTCCACAAATTTTCTATAAATCTGCTGATTCTACAGGCTAAGTAGTCAGTAATATCAAGGCTTGAAGAAGTAAGCAATTTAATGATACATACAAATGTGATCTGTGTGATAGTTAAATTTTTGTGTCAACTTCACAGAGCTAGGAGTCTCAGTGATTTAGCAGTTGTGATGTAGCTTTCCCCTACGGTATGATTTAATGTGAAAAACCAAAGATAATTAAGGGTGGGATTGTTGTTGTTATTAAGTGCCATTGAATCAGTTCCAACTCATAGTGACCCAGTATTGGGTTTCCAAGGACTTACTGGTGGGTTTGAACCTCCAGTCTTGTAGTTAGCAGTCCAGTGCTTATCCTACAGTGCCATACAAAATCACAAAATAAAGTGTTCGACAGGAGAAACCAGTGGACAATGGAGTTCAGGATGGCCCAAAGAGTGGCGCAATATGTAGCCAGATAGAAGTTAGTGAAAATATGAGAGGTTTCAAAAAGTTCATGGAAAAATGGAATGAAAAGACAATGGATTTTTTTTTTCCCCAAGATCATTTTGAAACCCTCCTATGTTCAAGTACTATAAGTACAAAAATAAATAAATTTCACTACTTCACTACCAGAAATGACAATTCAATGAAGGATTAGTTTTGGTAAGTGCCACTGAGTTGATTCCAACCTATCACAAGCCTGTAAAGTTTTCAAGGAGCAGCTGGTGGGTTTGAACCTCTGACATTGTGGTAAGCAGTTCAGTGCTTATTGTACAATGCCACACCAGGACTCCTCAATGATGGATTGTTGTTGTTAAGTGCTATCAGGTCAGTTTTGACTCATAGCAAGTCTGTGTATGGTTTCCAAGGAGTGACTGGTGGTTTTAACCACCCACCTTAGAGTTCAAAACAACTCTGCGGTTCAGTGCATTATCCTACAGCACCATATTAGGACTTTGCAAGTAAATATAATAAAAATGCAATAAGATATGTACTGAGTTGAGTACTGTGAAAAAATAGAATAGAGTAAAATTAATTCCTAAAGATGGGAGATGAATAGAAAGTTGAAAGGTGAATGCCAATTTATGAAGTAAAGAAAAACATCAGGAAGTGACAGAAACATGTGGTTGTATGATGTCACAGTTAGTTTGGGGAAGAGAGAAAACTTTTGTGTAGCTATAGTGTAAGACTTGAGAAGAGAGGCATAGCTAAGTGTAAGGCTGATAATAGAGGGAAGGTCCAAAGTGTGAAGGACTTGGAATACAATGCTTGCAGGATCGGAATTTGTTGTAAAACTTTATTGAATAAACAAAGTCCATAAAGAGATAATGAGCATAAAAAGATTTTGGTGTTTTGATGTTGGTGGTGCAATGTGTTGTTTGTTTGTTTTTAAGAAAATAACTTTGGTAGAGTTAGGAAGATCAAACCAACAGATTCAAGTGTTGATCAATTGTCTGGAATTAATTTTGGAGAAATGGGGAATTGACCCATTGAGTATCAAGGATTGTGGACTAACTATATGCCACAGTCCTATTCTGTTGACTAATGAAGGCTAAATGACTATGATATGGAGGAAGGGAGGAAGCCAGAATTAATTTTTGACAAGAAGGTAGCATGAGAAGATAAGGAAAATGTTGTGAGCTTGCTTATAGTATTTTGGTTCTTCAACGGACACAAAGAAGAGAGGAACATTTAAAGACAATTAAAAGTAAGATTAACTAGATAAAAGAGTTCCAATTAGATGAGTTTGGCTTTACTTTGTAAGATTAATTAAATTACTGCACAAAAAAATGTAATAAAGGCACAATATGATTTTTTTCTTGTGAAAAACCCATGGGAATCTTGACACAGGCAATAAGATTCATGCTGAGGGAATCACAGGATTTTTTTGTTTTGTTTTTGGTTTGATTTGTTATTTCTCTTTTTGGGAAGCACTATTTATTGTGTGTGTGTGTGTGTTTGTTTCTTTCATTTTTATGAAATATAATTTGAGGTAAATCTTATTGATACTGAGTGTTAGTGTGCATTGGATAAAGTGTGCATTGGAAAAGGGGTTTTCACAAACCTGTGAACGTTCACAGTCAGTTATGATTTTTTAATTTTATTAAAGTGAATTGAGTGAAGGTTTATAGAAAAGATCGTTAAAGCTTTATATTCAACAAATCCTACACTTTGTTTCATCTCAATAATTGTAATCCCTTCCATACAACGATAATGATCCTGCTTTTTGCATGTGGTTCCTGTTTCCATTCTACCTGCCTTCCCATTCCTTCTTGTTTGTCCTTACGTAACTGCTGCCCTTTTAATTTGGGGTAATTGATCATTCCGTGGTGAATAGACCTTACTAGTTTTATTGTCCCCCTTATATACCTATTTACTGCTTGGCTGAAAATCAGGCCATGAGAGTGAGCTGCTTTCTAGACTTGAAGGGGGTTGAGGGTCACAGTCTCAGGTTCCTCCAGTCTCTTTCATACCAGTAAGCCAAGTCTTTTTTTTTGCTTTTTTAAAAATAATTTTAAGTTTTGTACTACATTTTCACCCACTCTTCCCGTGACTTTCTAATACGATCCCTTTAAAAAATTGGTAGTAGTATATGGACAACATATAGTTCTTCAGGTGTTAGCAAAATGAAGACTAATATTCCCATGTTTCACTAGTCCATTGGACTAATTGATTCCAAGCATCTTCAATTCTCATCATTCTTCTTTCTTCTACCCATGGAGAGTCCAATAGCTGAACTTTAGCTAGCCATTCATGAGTTTTTAAGATCCCAGATGTTACTCACCAAAGTAGGTCTTATCCCTCTTAACTGATTCAAGAAGTTTACTTCATTTCAGCATTGTCTTTGTGGCTTTCTTACACAGTCAGTTATTTTTAAATTGATTTAATTTCATTCATTTGGAAATGACCAGCATTTATGTTCATGAAATATTGGACACAGAGAGAGAAATAGTGATAAATGTAGTTGAAAAGATAATTTAGAACTTGCTCTAAGAAATGTGAAATAAACAGACTCCGTAGAAGCTTTTGTAGCTCTTGCAGTCATCCTTGTTGCAGTAAACTTTCATTTGCATGAATTACTCTTCCTCTTTTATGTAAAATGTTATTCTTTAAATATCTTGGGAACATTCATATCAATGATCCTGCCATCTCACTTTTTTTTTTTTTTTTTTTGTCTCCTTGCTTCACAGGAATTTGTAATCCACTATATTTTAGCCATCTACTTCTATGCTAACATCCATATATTTATTTTTTCCAGTTATTCTCCTTTCATCAAAATCTTAATTTCAAGTAACCCACTCTCTGTCCATAACCACTATTCTATTCAGATTATTCTGTTTTAGTAATTTTTACTCAAATAATTCTATAACCACTCATACCACTATGTCTTCAGTGCATTCCCTGTCTAGTTTATAGAATACACGAGCATTCATTATAAGCATTTTTCTCTATATAATCTCAACTCTCTGTTCTCTTGGTCTCTCTGCCATACTTATATTCAACTCAAATCTCCAATCCCACCCTAAGTCCTCACACCATTAACCTCATGACCGTGTCTATATAACTGAATGCAGATGGGGAAAATTATATAGCTTTGAATACATTCACATTAAATGTATTTATCTTATTTATCTTTCCAATACCAAATATAGTATCTTACTTGTTTTTATTTCCATATATGCTGCCTTACTGTTTATTATGATTAGCAAACTACTATTGGCAGTTCTGTTACTTGATCCCAACCCTCAACAAATTTAAGGAGTTTGTGTCTGTGATTATCTTCTCTATTGCATGTAATTTCATGGTTTTCCTTCCTTACTGAGTCACTCGTATCACTTAATATTAACCTTTGCTTGATTCCACACCCACTCCAGCTTTCTTCCCAATTTCTCTGCTCCTTTTTATAACAAGATTCTTTCAAATAACTCACTTTTATCTTAAATTTATCTCCTATTTTCTCTCATAGCCAATTCTAAGAGACTTTAATAACCACCTTTTTACTAGCTTCACTAAAGGTTTTCACCTTGCCAAATATAATGGTATGGATGAAAGGGAATCTAAAATAATGACAGAAATAATGGGGAAAAAGGGATGGATGGGAAAGATGCCACAGAGACCAAACTGACAGAACGTGGCTATTAATGATTATGGAGAAAAGGACAGACTTTACAGTTGATTCCATCACAAAATAATTTGTCAGAAAATCCCCTATTTTTACAAATCCAGATTAGAAAGTTACCTTCGAATACACTCTAAACAAAAAGGAAGGCAAGCATTGAAACAAATAAAAATATAATAAAAAGACTGTAGAAAAATCAATGCATTTGAATTATGGTGTTGGAGAAGAATATTAAAAGTACTATGAACTGCCAGAAGAACAAACGAATTTGTACTGAAAGAAGTACAACCAGAATGTCCCTTAGAAGCCAGGATGGCCAGACTTCATCACTCAGACTGTGGGCATATATCATCAGGAGAGTCTAGCTCCTGCAGAAAGGCATCATTTTACGTAAAGTGGAGGAGGGTCAGCAAAAAACAGAACACCCCCAACGAGATGGGTTGACTCAGCAACAGCAGAAGTGGGCTCAAGCCAAACAACAATTTTCAATATAGCACGGGACCAGACAATGTTCCTCACTGTTGTGCATAAGGTCGCTATGAATTGGAATTGACTCGATGGCAACTAACAACATCCGTTCCTATACCACATCACTTCCACATGGCTGATGTCAAATACCAAAAACAAATCTGTTTCCATTGCGTCTATGATTCCCATTGAATTCTTCCATACTATTTCAAGTCTGTCAGGCTGCGAACCTTAAGGTCAGCAGTTCGAACTACCAGTCGTTCCGCGGGAGAAAGATGAGGCTTTCTGCTCCCGTAAAGATTTACAGCCTCGGAAACCCTGTACAGGATTGCTATGAGTCATAACTGACTCCACGGCACATAACAACAACAATCTTTATAAAGCACATGGCTACATCTATCTCACATGGAGCAGTTGTTTGGTTCAAACTGCCAACCTTCTACATAGCAGTCAAGCATTTTAATCATTGTGCCACCAGGAACCCACTTGATACCAAATAGATTTCTTAATTCAGCCATAAGTGGTTCTAGAGCACAGCCTTTTTCCCACGTCCTCCTTAAGGATACAGTTGACAAAAGATTAAAGCTTCTGTTCTTGTTGAGTTTATATATTAAAAGAATTTACAGATATTAAACAAGGGAATACAAATGTGCTTAGGCTGAACCTAAGATTATAATGGTGATTTAAAAACCATATTGCCATTGAGTTGATTCCAATTCACAGTGACCCTGTAGGACAGAACTGCCCTGTAGGGTTTTCACAGTTGTCATCTTTACAGAAACAGACTGTCACATCTTTCTCCCATAGAGCGGGTGGTAGGTTCCAACTGCAGACCTTTCAGTGAGTGGCTGAGCTTTTAACTACTATGCCACCAAGGCTTCTATCATTGTGAGAAATAGAGTGCTGTATGAAAAAATTTAATATATACATTTAGATAGATACATAGATATAGATACATAGATATACAGATACATAGATACATAGATACATAGATATAGATACATAGATAGATAGATACATAGATATATAGACACATAGATATATAGATACATAGATAGATACATGGATACATAGATAGATATATAGATACATAGATAGATAGGTAGGCAGATAGGTAAATGAAGGAGTCCTGGTGTGGCACAGCAGGATAATTCACTGAACCATAAGGTCAGTTTGAACCACAAGGTCGGCTGTTCAAACTCACCTCAGAAATCCTACCCATGTTTGCTGTGAGTGAGTAAGAACTGACTTGACAGCACTTAGTGATAACAACAACAAATAGATGAAAGAAGGGAAGGAAGGAAGGGAGGGAGGGAGGGAGGAAGGAAGGAAGGAAGGAAGGAAGGAAGGAAGGAAGGAAGGAAGGAAGGAAGGAAGGAAGCTATCAGCTTAGATGGGATAGAGGATCAGAAAGATTTTACTGAGAAAGTAATCTATAAATCATAATTTAATTTTTTACAAAATGTGAAATGACCACATGAATTCTGCTTTACAAGCAGCAAGTGATTTTGCTCCTGGGAAGCCACATACAATAATGAGGGGGCTTTAGCATTTATACAGTCCCAGGTTTGAAGCATTTATATGTTGATTAATAGCTCAATGATGTTGAACAAGTTACTTAACATCTCTAATCTCCTTTGAAAAGACAGGTGATAAGTACATCTCCTTTTCTGTGTTTTGTAAGATTTAAATAACAATTTTTGCATTCACTTAACACAGTGATAGGCCTATATTAGGTGTTCCATCAGTGTTTAGTCCTTCTCTTCTTATATGTAGAATCTTTAATGCACATAAAGCCCTGAGTTGGGATTGTGATAATGGAAATTTCCCTTCTGGAAAAATGTATCTTTTGAACTTTATTATGCATAAAGCCTTTGAAATAAAAGTTCATAAAATAAGACATGGAGTGAATTGCTTACAGAACAAAACAGGGGCTGATGTGTTTAGTATCTCAAATGTGAGATGCTAACAGCAGGAATGCTGGCGTTCTCCATAACAAGACTGCAGTGACAAAACAAACTTTGCAGATTAAAGTATAAAAATAAACTTTGAACAATAGTTTGGAAAAACTCATTTGTCACATTTTCTACCTGAGTTATGTAACCAAGCTGATCAACATAGCTGGCAGAACTAATTCCTCAAGGGTATTCTAAGTCTCTTTGGATTCTTTGTGATTTTTGTATGGATTGGTATACAGTTATGGGTGAGAAATTTTACTAGAGGGAATAATCACTCTGAAGAATTTTAAATTATTTAAGAAATAAAAAGTAATTTGGGTGAAATTTCAGGTAATTTTAGAGAACAGAATTTCACTGAAGTGAATCCCAATAAAGGGCTCACAGTGAGTCAGGTGAATTGTGTCCCATAAAATGATAGGGTGCAGACCTGATATCTGTAAAGGTGACCTTGGTTGGAAATAGGATCTTGGAAGATGTTAAAAGTTGAATTAATATGAAATTATACTGATGTTCTAATTCAACCTAAGTGGAGGGAAAAGACACAGAGAAACAGATTAAGACAGCTTTGGGAAGCTACAGTTTCAAGTCAAGGAAAACTTGGAGGCTACCAGACATTTAAGAGACAAGAACGAATCCTCCTCTAAAGTTTTCAGAGTGTAGTTCTGAATCCAGCCTTCTGGACTTCGGAACAGAGAGTAAATTTCTGTCATATCTAGCCACCTATTTTGTGGTAGTTTATTGTAGCAATCTAAGAAACTAATACAAGATTTTTATTTTCCAGAAATATATGGTACAAAAATAAAAAGGGGTTACTTATTAGTGAAAATAAGAATGTTGTTAGTGCAGCCAAGTCAGTTCAGAATCATAGTGACGCTGTATAGGGTTTCCGTGGAGCAACTGGTGGGTTTGAACTACTTTTCTTGTAGTTAGCAGTACAGTACTTATCCTACAGTGCCATCCCAGCATCCTGAAAACAAAAACAGGGTCCATAATATGAAGAATAAGACTGGCAGATAGCAGAGGACAAATAGTTTAGGAACTCAACAATCAGAGTTTGGGGATATTTCCTTTTTTTGTTTCCAGTAATGTATAACATTAATGATAACAGAATTTTTCTTCTTTCCAAGTGGCTTAATTTTACCTTTCATTTTGAATACATCTTCTCTACCTTCCAGCTGACGTATGTGTGTGTGTTTAAAGAAATATTTTCTCACAACTTAGATCTGCTCTGCTTCATCCTTCTCTCATTGTGCTTTATCACATCCTTTCAACTTCTTGTAGAAAGCACTCTGTATGGAT
The DNA here is from genome assembly GCF_000296735.1 of Chrysochloris asiatica. Classification (NCBI taxonomy): domain Eukaryota; kingdom Metazoa; phylum Chordata; class Mammalia; order Afrosoricida; family Chrysochloridae; genus Chrysochloris; species Chrysochloris asiatica. The sequence goes on from NW_006408526.1 coordinate 7,242,774, forward strand.
AGAACAATTTATGATTAATGAGTCTAATATGGTGAGGAAAGTCCACTGAGCCATTTTATTTTTCCTTTTTAATGAAGCAAAGATTCTAGAAAATATTTGGGTGGATTATATAGAAATTACACTTTGTAATTAAATCATAATTGAAAAAGAACAAACTATAATCTGGATGGAAGACTCACATTGTTATTTAGAGATCTTCAAAGTATTTTAATATTGTCCATCAAGTCATTTGAAACCATTGTATTTTTATTTTTTATTTAATTGGAGTCAATCTAGTCATTTACTCATCATTAGTAGGCCAAATCATTTTAACTTTCAAAAAAGGATCTTCAGCTATCAAAATGAAGACCTTAGTTCACTCAATACCTGACATGTTGTTCTGAAACATATACACATACGTTTTTGGTGGTATCTTATAAAAGCTAAAATTATGTAGATATCAAAAATTTCTAATTTTTATATTTTAAAAAAGGGAATTAGAAAAGTTTGCCCTATTATTACACCTACAGAGAAACAGACACGTACATGCTTACTTTATAAATTCAAAGTCATAAAAAAAGAAAAAAACATAAGAGTTTCCAATTAAGAGTTTATAAAGGTATATATATAAATTTTTTTGGTTATGTAGACATATTTACAGAGGAATTTTTTACAATTTTATTTATTTACAGAAATTGATGAAGATAGTAATATTAATCTTTCTGAAATCAAATAATATTGTTTTAACATTCTTCTCATTTTAAGTGATTATTCTACTCTTTGTTATGATATTTTCAAAATTTGCTGTTTTTCTTGATGTTTTAATGTTTCAGACAGTTAAATGTTACTTGAGGAAAAAATGTATTTGCTTTTTTTACATCGAACTTTTGCAAGATCTCCTCCTAAATTGCAGATATGTAAAATGAGCAACCCCTGAATCATAGTGGCAAGAAAATAAGTCTTGAAATAATCAGGGGAAATCAATTACAATGTGAAGCAGCCCCTGATCAATTTCTTCTTGATGCTTAGACAGGAGAATCTATTGGCGCCTCTGATTTCCAGAATATATATGATAGTGATGAAAAACAGTTTCTCCTAATAATAAACCTCTCTAGTTTTTCTCTATCTCCCTATATAAATAATATTCATAATGATACATTTATTTGAATATAACATAAGTTATTTATTTCTTCTTTCGGGAGAGCCTATAAGTTCTTTTATAATATAGCAATGACTTACCTCAAAAAACTATAATTCAGGGTAATATATACTTGTTGCTGTCTATATAGTTGGCTTATGAAAGTATTACTTATCAATGACTTATTGAGGAATTGAAAAGAAAAAGCCATTGAGAGTTTTCTATATGATTTAAATTTCAAAAACTATATATAAGTATTATATTTCTTTGAATACAATAAAGAAAGGATATATTGCTGTTAGGTGTTTATTTCCTAAGATGCTGCCAGATTCCTAAACTTATAAGAACAGTAGCCCTCTGATTTGCACACGACATACTGAGATTTGGAAAGCTTGTTAATGGCTCAGTGTAAGGTTTATAGACAGAAGCAGATCTGAGGTTGGGAATCACCACCTTTCACAAAGAATCACAGATTAGAAATTAAATTGTATGTCTCAAAAATATGAATTAACTTGGCTAGGCCATGATTCTCAGGATTATTTAATTATTCCCCATTATGTGATATAATGTAATTATACTATGTGTTGTAAATCCTAACCTTTAAAATGTTGAAGAGGTAATATTACAGGCAGTTATGCTAATGAGGCAGGATATAATCTACAGGATTAGGTTGTTAGGTTGTTTCTTGAGTCTATCTCTCTCTCTTTTTTTTAATGTTTTATTGTGAATTATGTGATAGTTTACATGGGAGAACATTAGTTTTACATTCATCCTATCGTATATCATTTCATTGCTATGGTTACAATCCACTCCATGCAGAATCGATCTCTTTTGAAATATAAAAGAGATTAAATAGGTGAGCAGAGATCATTGGGTCACTGTG
>NW_006408526.1:7244873-7284165 GCF_000296735.1 Chrysochloris asiatica
TAGAGTGCTGTATGAAAAAATTTAATATATACATTTAGATAGATACATAGATAGATACATAGATATAGATACATAGATATATAGATACAGAGATACATAGATACATAGATATAGATACATAGATAGATACATAGATATATAGACACATAGATATATAGATACATAGATAGATACATGGATACATAGATAGATATATAGATACATAGATAGATAAGTAGGCAGATAGGTAGATGAAGGAGTCCTGGTGTGGCACAGCAGGATAATTCACTGAACCATAAGGTCAGTTTGAACCACAAGGTCGGCTGTTCAAACTCACCTCAGAAATCCTACCCATGTTTGCTGTGAGTGAGTAAGAACTGACTTGACAGCACTTAGTGATAACAACAACAAATAGATGAAAGAAGGGAAGGAAGGAAGGGAGGGAGGGAGGGAGGAAGGAAGGAAGGAAGGAAGGAAGGAAGGAAGGAAGGAAGGAAGGAAGGAAGGAAGGAAGCTATCAGCTTAGATGGGATAGAGGATCAGAAAGATTTTACTGAGAAAGTAATCTATAAATCATAATTTAATTTTTTACAAAATGTGAAATGACCACATGAATTCTGCTTTACAAGCAGCAAGTGATTTTGCTCCTGGGAAGCCACATACAATAATGAGGGGGCTTTAGCATTTATACAGTCCCAGGTTTGAAGCATTTATATGTTGATTAATAGCTCAATGATGTTGAACAAGTTACTTAACATCTCTAATCTCCTTTGAAAAGACAGGTGATAAGTACATCTCCTTTTCTGTGTTTTGTAAGATTTAAATAACAATTTTTGCATTCACTTAACACAGTGATAGGCCTATATTAGGTGTTCCATCAGTGTTTAGTCCTTCTCTTCTTATATGTAGAATCTTTAATGCACATAAAGCCCTGAGTTGGGATTGTGATAATGGAAATTTCCCTTCTGGAAAAATGTATCTTTTGAACTTTATTATGCATAAAGCCTTTGAAATAAAAGTTCATAAAATAAGACATGGAGTGAATTGCTTACAGAACAAAACAGGGGCTGATGTGTTTAGTATCTCAAATGTGAGATGCTAACAGCAGGAATGCTGGCGTTCTCCATAACAAGACTGCAGTGACAAAACAAACTTTGCAGATTAAAGTATAAAAATAAACTTTGAACAATAGTTTGGAAAAACTCATTTGTCACATTTTCTACCTGAGTTATGTAACCAAGCTGATCAACATAGCTGGCAGAACTAATTCCTCAAGGGTATTCTAAGTCTCTTTGGATTCTTTGTGATTTTTGTATGGATTGGTATACAGTTATGGGTGAGAAATTTTACTAGAGGGAATAATCACTCTGAAGAATTTTAAATTATTTAAGAAATAAAAAGTAATTTGGGTGAAATTTCAGGTAATTTTAGAGAACAGAATTTCACTGAAGTGAATCCCAATAAAGGGCTCACAGTGAGTCAGGTGAATTGTGTCCCATAAAATGATAGGGTGCAGACCTGATATCTGTAAAGGTGACCTTGGTTGGAAATAGGATCTTGGAAGATGTTAAAAGTTGAATTAATATGAAATTATACTGATGTTCTAATTCAACCTAAGTGGAGGGAAAAGACACAGAGAAACAGATTAAGACAGCTTTGGGAAGCTACAGTTTCAAGTCAAGGAAAACTTGGAGGCTACCAGACATTTAAGAGACAAGAACGAATCCTCCTCTAAAGTTTTCAGAGTGTAGTTCTGAATCCAGCCTTCTGGACTTCGGAACAGAGAGTAAATTTCTGTCATATCTAGCCACCTATTTTGTGGTAGTTTATTGTAGCAATCTAAGAAACTAATACAAGATTTTTATTTTCCAGAAATATATGGTACAAAAATAAAAAGGGGTTACTTATTAGTGAAAATAAGAATGTTGTTAGTGCAGCCAAGTCAGTTCAGAATCATAGTGACGCTGTATAGGGTTTCCGTGGAGCAACTGGTGGGTTTGAACTACTTTTCTTGTAGTTAGCAGTACAGTACTTATCCTACAGTGCCATCCCAGCATCCTGAAAACAAAAACAGGGTCCATAATATGAAGAATAAGACTGGCAGATAGCAGAGGACAAATAGTTTAGGAACTCAACAATCAGAGTTTGGGGATATTTCCTTTTTTTGTTTCCAGTAATGTATAACATTAATGATAACAGAATTTTTCTTCTTTCCAAGTGGCTTAATTTTACCTTTCATTTTGAATACATCTTCTCTACCTTCCAGCTGACGTATGTGTGTGTGTTTAAAGAAATATTTTCTCACAACTTAGATCTGCTCTGCTTCATCCTTCTCTCATTGTGCTTTATCACATCCTTTCAACTTCTTGTAGAAAGCACTCTGTATGGATAGAACAATTTATGATTAATGAGTCTAATATGGTGAGGAAAGTCCACTGAGCCATTTTATTTTTCCTTTTTAATGAAGCAAAGATTCTAGAAAATATTTGGGTGGATTATATAGAAATTACACTTTGTAATTAAATCATAATTGAAAAAGAACAAACTATAATCTGGATGGAAGACTCACATTGTTATTTAGAGATCTTCAAAGTATTTTAATATTGTCCATCAAGTCATTTGAAACCATTGTATTTTTATTTTTTATTTAATTGGAGTCAATCTAGTCATTTACTCATCATTAGTAGGCCAAATCATTTTAACTTTCAAAAAAGGATCTTCAGCTATCAAAATGAAGACCTTAGTTCACTCAATACCTGACATGTTGTTCTGAAACATATACACATACGTTTTTGGTGGTATCTTATAAAAGCTAAAATTATGTAGATATCAAAAATTTCTAATTTTTATATTTTAAAAAAGGGAATTAGAAAAGTTTGCCCTATTATTACACCTACAGAGAAACAGACACGTACATGCTTACTTTATAAATTCAAAGTCATAAAAAAAGAAAAAAACATAAGAGTTTCCAATTAAGAGTTTATAAAGGTATATATATAAATTTTTTTGGTTATGTAGACATATTTACAGAGGAATTTTTTACAATTTTATTTATTTACAGAAATTGATGAAGATAGTAATATTAATCTTTCTGAAATCAAATAATATTGTTTTAACATTCTTCTCATTTTAAGTGATTATTCTACTCTTTGTTATGATATTTTCAAAATTTGCTGTTTTTCTTGATGTTTTAATGTTTCAGACAGTTAAATGTTACTTGAGGAAAAAATGTATTTGCTTTTTTTACATCGAACTTTTGCAAGATCTCCTCCTAAATTGCAGATATGTAAAATGAGCAACCCCTGAATCATAGTGGCAAGAAAATAAGTCTTGAAATAATCAGGGGAAATCAATTACAATGTGAAGCAGCCCCTGATCAATTTCTTCTTGATGCTTAGACAGGAGAATCTATTGGCGCCTCTGATTTCCAGAATATATATGATAGTGATGAAAAACAGTTTCTCCTAATAATAAACCTCTCTAGTTTTTCTCTATCTCCCTATATAAATAATATTCATAATGATACATTTATTTGAATATAACATAAGTTATTTATTTCTTCTTTCGGGAGAGCCTATAAGTTCTTTTATAATATAGCAATGACTTACCTCAAAAAACTATAATTCAGGGTAATATATACTTGTTGCTGTCTATATAGTTGGCTTATGAAAGTATTACTTATCAATGACTTATTGAGGAATTGAAAAGAAAAAGCCATTGAGAGTTTTCTATATGATTTAAATTTCAAAAACTATATATAAGTATTATATTTCTTTGAATACAATAAAGAAAGGATATATTGCTGTTAGGTGTTTATTTCCTAAGATGCTGCCAGATTCCTAAACTTATAAGAACAGTAGCCCTCTGATTTGCACACGACATACTGAGATTTGGAAAGCTTGTTAATGGCTCAGTGTAAGGTTTATAGACAGAAGCAGATCTGAGGTTGGGAATCACCACCTTTCACAAAGAATCACAGATTAGAAATTAAATTGTATGTCTCAAAAATATGAATTAACTTGGCTAGGCCATGATTCTCAGGATTATTTAATTATTCCCCATTATGTGATATAATGTAATTATACTATGTGTTGTAAATCCTAACCTTTAAAATGTTGAAGAGGTAATATTACAGGCAGTTATGCTAATGAGGCAGGATATAATCTACAGGATTAGGTTGTTAGGTTGTTTCTTGAGTCTATCTCTCTCTCTTTTTTTTAATGTTTTATTGTGAATTATGTGATAGTTTACATGGGAGAACATTAGTTTTACATTCATCCTATCGTATATCATTTCATTGCTATGGTTACAATCCACTCCATGCAGAATCGATCTCTTTTGAAATATAAAAGAGATTAAATAGGTGAGCAGAGATCATTGGGTCACTGTGCTGAGAATCTCCTATATCCAGGAGAAGATTGATGAGAAAACACATGTAAATTTCCAAGGAATGCAGGCCCATAGGTGTTGGAAGGTGACAAGGACAGAATTTACAAAGAGGGGAAAACTAGACAAGAATTTGGACTTTTGGTCTCAGAATCCATGAGAAAATAAATGTGTTTGTTTAAGTTTTGGTATTTCTGTTTTAACATTACTACATAACTAAGACAATAGCTAAATGAATAACTACAATGACATGCCTTACATGTAGTATGTATCTAGGCAAAATGTCATTATTTAATCATTTCCTTTCTTTCCAAATCTCATTTTTATTATTATTATGTTTTATTTTTATTATTTTTGTACTTTCATTTATTTTTTACCAATGAGCTTACATAGCAAAATAAATATATGCTTATATTCATATTGAAAAGATTGTAAGAAATGTAATTATACATTGAACCCTCATTGAAATTAGAGTCCTGGTATGGCTCTGAGGATTAATGTGCCAGACTACAAAGCTGTTTGAACTGCAAGGTTGGTGTTTCAAGCTCACCACCTGCTCCTTGGAAACCCTGTACAGGGTCACTATGGGTCGGAACCAACTCAACAGCTCACAACAACAAAAGGAGAATTAGGGAATTATGATATTCCAAATGGTGCTGGTGTTGGTGTGCCATGGAGTCCGTTTGAACTTGGCGTTGCTGCTAGGTGCCACTGAGTCTGTTCCGACCAATAGCAACCCAATGTCTCAAAGAATGCCTGGTCCTATGCCAATTTAACCATCATTGCTAAGTTTAAGTCTGTTGCTGCTTTCACTTTGCCATTCCATCTCATTGGGGGATTTAATCTTATTCACTGACTCTTCACTTTACCTAGTATAAAGTCCTTTTCCAGGGACTTCCATATTATCCCTTTTGATAATATGTCTAAAGTATGAGAGATGAAATCTAGCTATTCTGGCTTCCAACGAGCACTCTGGCTGTACTTCTTCCAAAACAGCGGTTTATTCTTTTGGCAGTCCATGGTACTTCTAATATTCTTTTCAAACTCCATAACTCAAATGAATCAATTCTTCAACAGTCTTCCTTATTTATTGTCCAACTTTCATTTGCATATGTGGTTATTGAAAATACCATGGCTTGGGTCAGGTGCACCTTATTATTCAGACAGACATCTTTGCCCTTGAAAACTTTAAAGAGGTCATGTGCAGCATATTTGCCTAAAGAAATTAAAGTAGTTTAATTTCTTGACTGCTGGTTCCATGAGTGTTGATGGTTGATCCAAACAAAATGAAGTCTTTGAAAACTTCAGTCTGGTCTCCATTTATCTTGATGTTACTTATTCATCCTGTGGTGAGAATTTTTGTTTTCTTTACATTGAGGTAAAACCCACACTGAAGTGTATGATCTCTGATCTTCATCAGTAAGTATTTTAAGTCCTCTTTGCTTTCAGTAAACAAGGTTATTTCATTTGCATATCACAGGTTGTTAATTAGTCTTCCTCCAATCATGATGTCATGTTCTTCTTAATATAATCCAGTTTCTCAGATTATTTGCTCAGCATATGGATTGAAAAAGTATGGTAAAAGAATACAACCTTGGCACACACCTTTCCTGATTTTTAAACTGTCCAGTGTTTCATTATTATGTTCTAATAACTGCCTCTTAGTTTATATGCAAGTTCTTCATGAGAACAATTAAGTGTTCCAGAATAATCTTTCTCTGCAATGTTGTCCACAGCTTGCCATGAACCACACAATTGAAAGTCTTTGTATAGCTAATAAAGGTCAGGTAAACATCTTTCCGGTTTTCTCTGCTCTCAGCTAAGATCCATCTGATGTCGTCAGTGATGTCCTTCATACTACACCCTTGTCTGAACCTGGCTTGAACCTCTGGTAGTTCTTTTCCATGTACTGTTGCAGCCATTTTTTAATTACCTTGAGCAAAATTTTACTTGCATGCAATATTAATGTTATAGTCCAGTGATTTCCACATTACATTGAATCACCTCTCTTTGGAATGGATACAAATATGAATCTCTTCCAATCAGTAGGCCAGGCTGTCCTCCAAATTTCTTGGCATGGATGAATAAGTGACTGCACTACTGCATCAGTTTATCAAAATATTTCAGCTTGTATTCCATCAATTCCCAGAGCCTTGCTCTTTTTCAATGCCTTCAGTGTACCTTTCACTTCTTCCTTCAGTATCATTGACTCTTGATCATATACTACCTCTTAAAATGGAAATGGTTGAACATCCACCATTTTTTTTAATGCTTTCTGTATTACTAAATATTTTCCCCATAGGATCCTTCAATATTTCAAGTTGAGGCATGGATTATTTCTTCAGTTCTTTCCTTTTGAGAAATACTGAGCATGTTCTTCCATTTTGGCTTTCCAACTCCAGGTCTATGCACATTTCATTATAATGTTTGACGTTGTCTTCTTGAGCTGCCCTTAGAAATTTTCTATTCAGCTCTTATACCTACTCATTTCCTCCATTTGCTTAAGCATTTATATGCTGGAGAACAAGTTTCAGAGTCTCTGCTGACATCCATTTTGGTCTTTTCCTTCTTTCATGTCTTCTTAATGACCTTTTCCTTTCTTCCTATATGATGTTCTTGAGGTCGTTCCAAAATTCTTTCTGGTTTTGGACATTAGTGTCTAATTCATCAAATGGATTTTTGAGATGATCTCTAAATTCAGGTGGGATATGTTCAAAGTCATATTTTGCCTCTCATGGACTTGTTTTAATTTTCTTCATCTTCAATTTGAATTTGCATATGAGCAATTGAAGGTCTATTCCACAGTCTGGCCTTGTTTTGACTGATGATATGGCTTTTCCATAGTCGCTTCCCAAAGATGTATGTAGTTAATTTGATTTCTGTGTATTTCATCTGGTGAGGTCCATGTGTATAGTTGTCTTTTATGTTATTGTAAAGAGGTTTTTGCAATGAAGAAGTCATTAGTCTTGTGATACTCTATCATGAGTTCTCCAACATCATTTCTGTCGTCAAGGACATATCTTCCAATGACAGATCCTTCTTTATTTCCAACCTTTGCATGCCAATCACCAGTAATTATCAGTACATCACATGTTTGATCAATTTCAGGCTGGAGAAATTGGTAGAATTTTTCAGTTTCATCGTTACTGGATTTAATGGCTGGTATGTAAATTTAAATAATAGTTGTATTAACTGGTCTCCCTTGAATATGTATGGGTGTTATCCTATCACAGACAGCATTGCACTTCATGACAGATCTTGAAATGTTCTTTTTCATGATGAATGTGATGCCATTCCTGTTTAATTTGGCATTCCAGGCGTAGTAAATCATGTGATTGTCAGATTCAAAATGGTCAATACCAGTCCATTTCACCTCAATAATGCCTAGGATGTCAATGTTTTTACATTTAATTTCACTTTTGACACCTTCTGATTTTTCTGCATTCATACTGCGTACATTCCATGTTTTGATTATTAATGGATGTTTACAGCTGTTTTTGCTCATTTTGAGCATTCCTCACCAGCAAATGAAGGTCTAGAAAGCTTTATTCCATTCACATCATCATGTTTAACTTTTCTTTGTGGAGGCAGCTACTCCGCAGTCCTATTTTGAGTGCCTTCCAACCTTAGGGGCTCATATTCTGGCACTATATCTGGTACTCTTCATCAAATGTAGGGTTTCTGGAGTTGTAAATTGTTACTGGAGCAGAAAGACTCCCATGGAGTGGCTGGCAGTTTTAAACTGCTGCCCTTGTGGTTAGCAGCCCAACTCATAACTCATTCCATTACCAGAGCTCCTTGATATCACATATAATTCTAATTAAGTGAATCTCAAGGCATTCCATTAAGTTATTTACATGCATTTTAATGTGTGAAGTATAGAATGCAAAAACTATGCCTTAGATCATGGGGTCTTTATTTTCATGCTAATCCCAGATACATCTTGTTTATACTCATTGTGTTCAGTTATATAATATATAATCACTCATAGCAATGAGTATATATACTAACTTCAAGTGTTATCTTTAAAGAAAATTGTTTAAATATCATTTAATTTACCTATACCAGATTTAATTTACCAGATACCTCTTGATAGTTGAAATTATTTTTCTAAATGACCACTCATTCAAATTTATTAAGGTACTGTTGAAACATTTGAATAGAAGATATACAAAATATGGTATCATTAGATGTTATTTATTATCTGGCTGAATGCTACCAGTAGTTAGTGTACCGTTAATCAAAAGGTTAGAAGTTTGATTCTATCCAGAGGGGAAAAGGCCTGGTGATGTACTTCTGAGAAATCAGTTTCTGAAAACATTATAGAATACAGTCTGCACTGACACATAAATCAATGTCTTAATTATAACCAGTATGTTGTTGTTGTTGTTGTTGTTGTTGTTATGTGCCACGGAGTCGGTTCCGACTCATAGCGACCCTGTACAGGGTTTCCGAGGCTGTAAATCATTACGGGAGCAGAAAGCCTCATCTTTCTCCCGCGGAACAGTAGTAGTTTCGAACTGCTGACCTTGTGGCTCGCAGTCCGATTCATAACCACTACACTACCAGAGCTCCTTATAACCAGTATAGTAGAGACTATAGAAAGATTTTGTTGTTTTTAAATGAGTTGGTTCCAACTCAATGAAACCCTGTATAAGGTCCTGGTATAGTGCTGTGGGATAATAAACTGGATCATAAAGGTTGGTTTGAACCACAAGGTCAGTGATTCAAACTCATCAGCCGCTCCTTGAAAACTCTACCCAGGGTCACTATGAGTTGGAACCAACTTGATGGAACTTAACAACAACAGTAGGGTTTCCAAGGAGCAGCTGGTGGGTTTGAACTGCCAATCTTGCAATAAGTAGTCCAGTACTAATCCTATATTACCACACCAGGATAACAGTGTAGAAAGATAGAAACTCCCATTTAATTCTCATGCCTAGATAATATAGAATATATGTTTTTCAAAAGGGGTTCAGGAGTTTAATGCAGATTTGGGAAGACAAGCAACAGATACTGAGAACAGTTGTTGAGAATAATATATAAATACCTATACACTGGACCACAAGGTCAGTTTAAAGTCCAGGGTTGGAGGTTCAAGATCACTAGCCACTCCTAGGAAACCCTATGCAGGATTGCTATGAGTTGGAACAGACTTGACAGCTCTTAACAAAAGCAACAATAACAATTATTTGGACATAAGAAAAATATCACTACCTCAAAATGCTGGCAATAGAAATGCCATATAATCCAAGAATCCCAGTAGTAGTCATATATCCTAGAGATATAAGAGTCATGATACTAATGGATATATGCACTTCCATAGTCATTGCAGTATTATTCCCAATAGCAAAACATGAAAGCAATCTAAATGTCTATCAATATATGTATGAATGAATGAATAAACATAATATGGTACATGCACACAATGAAATACTACACATTAAAGAATAACAATGAATCTGTGGAACATCTCACAATATGGATGAACCTGGAGGACGTTATGCTGAGTGAAATAAATCAATCACAAAGGGATAAATATTGTATGAGACCACCACTATTATAAAAATCTAGAAAAGGTTTACACAGAGAAACAAATATCCTTTGATGGTTACCAGAGATGTGAGGGAATTGGAGGAAAAATAACTAACTAGATAGTAGACATGTGCTAACTTTGGTGAAAGGAACAACAATATAACATAACCAAGGCAAAAGAAGACATATTTATATTTGTATATGCTGCAAATACACTATGTGTATAATTGAGTACACTGTGGCACTGTCTTGAAGACCTCTTAGCCTTAACTACACACCTCTTGAGACTGAAATATAGGGATTGAGGGTTAGGGACCACAGCCTAGCCTCAGGGGACGTCTAGGTCAATTGATGTAGCATAGTCCATAAAGATAATATTCTACATTCTATTTTAGTGAATAGCACCTGGGATTTAAAAAGCTGGCAAGTGGCCATCTAATTGTCTCTTACCAACTGGAGCAGAATAAAAAAAACCCGAAGATTCTTGGATGCAATTAGTCCATGTAACCCACAGCTTCCATTAGCCTGAGACCAGAAGAACTAGATGGTGCCCATTTAACAACACTTATCTATCTGACTGTTCATTGTCTTATTTATCTAACACTGCTATAACAGAAACACCACAAGTGGATGTCTTTAACAACCAGAAATTTATTCTCTCACAGTTTAGGAGGTTAGAAGTCCAAATTCAGAGTGCTATCTCTAGGGAAAGGCTTTCTGGGTAAAAGTCCTTGTCTCCTTTCAGCATCTGTAGGCTCAGTATTCCTTGGAGATCTCCATACATCTTAGCATCAATCTTCTCTTGGATCTAGGAACTTCACAGTGCAGGGACCCTGGGTCCATAGCACATACTCCACTCCCATTTCTTCTATCTTGGTAGGTCCCTCTTTCTCTGCTTAAGTTTCACTCCTTTTATCTCTCAAAAGATAAAAGATGTTGCATGACAGACCCTTGGGAATCTACTGTAAATCATATCAAAGTAGTTGTAGGATTAAGAATGGTGTATAAAATCCTTAGACTCCTGGTGTGGTGCGATAGGATCAACACTGGACTACAAACCACAAGGTCAGCTGTTCAAACCCACCAGGTACTCTGCCAAAACCTTACACAGGGTTGTCATGAGTCAGAACTGACTTGAAAACACTTAACCACAGCAGTGCCAAATCTTTAATCCTCTTGTTGGTTTATCACATCAAGTCGTATCATGATTGGTAGCTCCATCTCAACTGCCAAACCACTGAGAATCCTGGTCCTGTTAAGTTGGCACAAACCTTAACTATCACAGTCATTCTCATAATTGTTATGGGAAGTCAAATTCTTATGCTATATTGACATGAATTCTTGACTCTAATAATGAGTATAGCTCTGTATGTTAGAATGCTGATTGAAACATTTCAAAACTGCTGTAGTGTGGATACTGACTATTCAGAACTAATACCTATGCATTCAGAAAATAAATAACCTGGAGCTGCAAGACTACTGAAGCATAAACCCAAAACACACTGCTGTTGAGTTAGCTTTAATTCATAGTGAGCTGGTAGGACAGAAGAGAACTTTCTTTGTAAGGTTTCTAAGGCTGTAAATCTTTAAGAAAGCTGAATGACACTTCTTGCCCCCACGGGCAGCTGGTGGGTTCAAACCACTGACCTCTGGGTTAGCAATCCAACAATTAATTACTTCGCCACCATGTCTCCTACCAAAACATACATGTTAAATATAATTTGCTCTACTGTTAGGGCAAGACACCCAAGATTTCAATATGTTTATAAACCAACCTTATGAAATTGTTTTCAAGTGTGTTAATCCACTACACTGTATTTCTAAGAATGTCAAATAATGGGATAAAAATCAGAGCGAGGCAGATTAATTGTTTATTTAAATTCACCCAGAGAAATTATTCAAATGTACAGCCTCACCTATAAAGATACTACATCACTGGACTTGGAGTTATATCAACTCTCAAAAGACCTGTCTAAAATGTTAAAGGTCTTTTCAGATATTTGCCTAAAGCAAAATGGCCTTTGGTTTCTTGACTGCTGCTTCCATGATCATTGATGGTGCGTCTAAGTAAAAATGAAGTCTTTGACAACTTCAATCTTTTTTCTACTTATCATGATGTTTTTATTGGTCCAGTTGTGAATATTTTCATTTTCTTTACATTAAGATGCAATCCACGCTAAAGGCTGTTAGTAGTCTTTGATCTTCATCAGTAAGGACTTCAAGTTTTCTTTGTTTCTAGCAAGAAAGTGTGTGTTATCTGCATATCATAGCTTATGAATGAGTCTTAATCAAATCTTGATGCCACATTCCTGTTCCTGTAATTCAGCTTCTCAGATTATTTGCTCAGTTTATAGACTGAATAAGTATGGTGAAAGGATGCAACTCTGGAACACACTTTTCTTGATTTTAAACTATTTAATACTCTTGTGTCTGTTGTAAAAACTGCATCTTTGACTATATATAGGTTCCTCATGAGAATAATCAAGTGTTCTGGAAATCCCATTGTTTGCAATGTTACCCATAATTTGTTATGACCCACAAAATCTAATGCTTTTGTATAGTCAGTAAAGCACAGGTAAATATATTTCTGGTATTTTCTGCTTTCAGACAAATTCCATTTGACTTCAGCAATCATATCCCTCATTCTGTGTCATCTTCTGAATCTGACTTGAATTTCTGTTAGCTCATTGTCTATGTACTGATGCAACAATTTCTGAATTATTTTCAGCAAAACTTTACTTGCATGTAGTATTCGTGATATTGTTGGATGTTTTCCACATTCTTTTGGGTCCCCTTTCTTTTTTATGGGCACAAATATGGATCTTTCCCAGGTAACTGTCTTACAAATGTCTTGGCATAGACAAGTGAACACCTCTAGAGCTGTATCATTTTGTTAAAACATTTCAATTTCAATTTATTTCATCAATTTCTGCAGTCTTATTTTTGACAAAGCCTTGAGTGCAGCTTGGACTTTAATCTTTTCTTTAGTGATCCTTTGCTTTCTTCCTGTCTGATGTTCTTGATGTCATCCCACAAGAAGTCGTCTCTCTTCCTTCATTTGTGTTCAATGTGTCATATCTTTTCTGGTGATGGTCTCTAAATTCAGGTGGCACATACTCATGGTCATATTTTGGCTCTTGTGGACTTGTTTTAATTTTCTTCAGCTTTACCCTGAACTTTCATATGAGCAACTGATGGTTTGTTCCACAATCAGTCGTGGCCTTGTTTTAGCTGATGATATTGAGCCTTTCCATTGTCTCCTCCCACAGATGTAGTATTTGATTCCTATGTATCCCATCTGGTGATGTTGTTGGTGTCGTTGAGTCAGTTCCGACCCATAGTGACCCTGTATAGGATTTCTGAGGAGCAGCTGGTGAGCTTGAACCGCCAACCTTGCTTTCAAATGGCTTTGCATTATGGCGCATTAACACACAGCATATCCACAAATATAACCACCATTTTTGTTGTTGGAAAAGGGAATTTGAAATGAATAAGTCATTGGTCTTGCAAAATTCTATCATATAATTTCTAGCATTGGTTTTAGCATCAAAGGTCATATTTTCCAATTACCAATCCTTCCTTTTTGTTTCCAACTTTTGCATTCCAATCATCAGTAATCATCAATTCATCTTGATTGCATGTTTGATCAATTTCAGACTGAATAAATTGGTTAGAATTCTTCAGTTTTTCATCATTGATTTTAGTGGTTGGTATGTAAATTTGAATAACAGTAGAATTAACTGGTCTCTCTTGTAGTTGTATGGATATTATCCTACCACAAATAGCACTGTACTTCAAGATAGATCTCAAACTGCTCTTTTTGATGATGAATGCAGTGTCATTCCTCTTCAATTTGTCATTCTCAGAATAATAAACCATAAGATTGTCAGATTCAAAATGGTCAATATTTGTCAATTTCAACTCACTAATGGCTAAGTTATTGATCTTTATGCATTCCATTTTATTTTTGATGAATTTCTGTTTTCTTGTATTCA
This sequence comes from Chrysochloris asiatica, assembly GCF_000296735.1. Lineage (NCBI taxonomy): Eukaryota > Metazoa > Chordata > Mammalia > Afrosoricida > Chrysochloridae > Chrysochloris > Chrysochloris asiatica. Next base: position 7,258,769 of record NW_006408526.1, read on the forward strand.
TAATTGGAGTCCTGGTATGGTGCTGTGGGTTAATGCACCAGACTGCAAAGCCGTTTGAACTGCAAGGTCGGCAGTTCAAGCTCACCAGCTGCTCCTCAAAAACCCTATACAGGGTCAGAACTGACTCAAGGGCACTTGAGTACATAATTTGTACATTTCAGAGTTGATCATTAATGGATATTTGCAGCTAGTTTTTCTCATGTAAACTCATGCAGGGTCACTATAAGTCAGAATTGCCTCCATGGCACACCACCATGATCACCGTCACCATCACCACCACCACCATAATTTGAGGAAGCAGCTCTTCCTCAATTATATTTTTAGTGTGTTTTAACCTAAGTAATTCATCAGACAATGGTCTTCTGCTATTCATATTTCAGTGGGTGTGGTGCTGTGGGTTAATGTAATAGGACCACAGGTTGGTTTGAACTGCAAGTCGACAGTTCAAATTCACCAGCTGCTCCTCGGAAACCCTATACAGGGTTGCTATGAGTCAGAACCAACTCAACGGCACTTAACAACAACAATCTTTCAGAAGTGGTTTGCTTCTTCTTTCTTTTGCACACTTTCCTGATTTCTAATTATTTTTCTAACACTAATTAAACGGTTTCTTCTCCGTTAAACATTTATAATTACTATACTGTTTGTTCCTTCCCTTCAGGTGCACATATTTTAGAGATACCTCATTCATAGCTCTCATCACTTCCTATCTTGCATTGTTGTTGTTATTAAGTGCTGTGGAATTGGTCCCAACTCAAGATGACTCTGGATTTCTGAGGAGTAGCTGGTGGGTTTGGACCTCTAGACTTGTGGTTTGCAGTCCAGCACCACACCAGGACACCTTGCATTACAGTTATTTAAATACTTCAATATCATACTTTAGAATATGCTGTTTCTCGTTCTAGAATAAGCTAGTGAAGTGTTTGAGAGCACAGCCCTTGGCTGATTTATCTTTGTAACTCCTGCAATGCATCTGTGTTGCGTATTATAACAACTCAATAAATATATCCTGACTTAATAAGTGGCTATTCATTTATTTGGCAGTGATTGTGGAAGTTCTGATTTAATTTCTTGGGTTTTTTTAAAATCAGCACTCTTATTTAGCATAGAAAATATTTTTAGTCAATTACTTCATTTGGAGACTAATCATTAGCTCAACTACCAGTGTTGATTAACATTTTCAATGATTATTAGTTTAAATTGTATTGATCATACATACAATCCAGCACTTAGGGGAATCATAATGATTGAACTTAAGTATACTTCTTATTTCAGTGCATTCAAAATTTTAGCAGACATTATACATCCAAATCACAGTGGTTTTCAGTGTAGCATCTCCAGGACTGGAAATAAATGGTGACATTCATCTTACGCTTAAAGATAATTTTTTTATTTCCCAGGTGTGATGGGAGAATATGAGCCGAAAATTGAGGTCCATTTTCCTTTCACGGTTACAGCTGCTAAGGGAGCAACTGTTAAGATGGAGTGCTTTGCACTTGGCAAGTAAGTACATATTCTTCCATAATTAGACACAATTGGTTATTAAAATGTGACCTGTTTTACGTTTGGATCGCTTATTTTGCTAGGTTTCATGTTTCCAGAATTTTCTTGGTGGATATATATATTTTTTAAAAGAAGGACAAATGGAAATTGATGAAGTCAACATTTATCATTATTTCCTAGTCATTCTATGGGCAATAATATTTATAATTTTGCTACATTAACATAAAAGGAATGTCACTAGATAAAAGGAATCATTTACATCTCTTTGCCCACTGGTCTTAGAATTTAAGCCTCATTTTAAATTTCATGATGTTGTTGTTAAGTGCCATCCATTCAGTTTTGAATTATATCAATTCTGTATAGGCTTTCCAAGGAACAGCTGGTGAATTTGAACCCTCAACTTTGTCATTCAAACTGACCTTATAGTCGAGTGCTTATCCTGCAGCGCCACACCAGGACCCCAAAATTCATTATACAAAGATAAATGAAAGAAGGATAAAAAAGATGAGGTACAATTTACTCTTCGTAGATAGGATGTAGCTATAAGACTAGAGTATAAAAGTTGTAAGAATAAGTTACAGTAAGCTAGTATATTCTGAAGTAATTACTTCCGTATATTCTGAAATAATGACAAAATGAGAATGCTAGCTATCAATATATACAACAAATAAAAAAGATGAATTATAGCATATCATAATACTTGCTACACATAATGATTCTGTGTCTGAGAACCTAAATTCCCTGTTATTTAGTTACTTGTCATTGACAGTTGCAATATGGATAGAGGGAGGAGGGGAAGGAGTGGGATTTTGATTATGTTTGATTAGACTGTTATGATTCATTTTAAACAAAGTGTTGTTGTTACTTTTAGGGTAAGACCTCAGGGTCCTTTCTAGACTCTATAATTATAATTTGCATAAATGCATCTCTATCAGAGTTCCAATCAAACTACTTCAGTTGTGAGATAATTCTCATAATATAACCATAAATTATTTGGAGATAAAATGCATGCTACATAAATATGCATGGTACAAAAATATGGGTGTATGGCACATAACCAGAGTCCTGGTGTGGCACCGTGGAATAAAGCACTGGACTACAAGGTAGGTTTGAACTGTAAGGCTGGTGGTTCAAGCTCAACAGCTGCTCCTTGGAAACCCTATACAGGATTGATATGAGTCAGAACCAAGTCGACAAAACTGAACACCAACAACAATGGTATTTATTCTACTCCTAGTGTGGTGCTCTACTAACCTTGAGGCTCCTTGAAAACCCTATACAGGGTCACTATGAGTCGGAACCAACTCGATGGTACTTAACAACAAATGATACTTAACAATTGCAACAAAGTCTATGGATGGAGTGAATTAGTAAAACTGAAACACTCAGCTGGTAAACAGAGGTTTAAAAGGTTAATCAGTAATGTATGATGTTTTCTCATTTCAAAAATGATTAAAGTAACACATGTCTGCAATTATATACAAATCATATTAAGCAAATGATACCCATAAGTAGAACTATATTTCAAGAACATAAAATTGATCTAGAAGTTATTTGAACAAATATCCAAGGAAGCTTTCCAAAACTAAAGCTAAAACCAAGTCTAACCTGTTGCCATCTAGTCAGCTTTGACCCATAGCAGCCCTATGAGACAGATTAGAGCTGCCCTATAGGCTTCCAAGTCCACCAAAAGGAAATTTTCAACAAACTGATGCAGCAGTGCGGCCACTCACTCATTCATGTCAAGAAATTTGGTTGACAGCTACCTGGCCTACTGATTGCAAGAGATCCGTATTTGTGCCCATTCAAAGAGAGGTGACACAGTGGAAAGTAAAAATTATTTGACAATATCATTAATATCATATACAAGTAAAATTTTTCTAGAGATAATTTTTAAATGTCTGCAATATTACATTGATAGGGAATTGTCACAGGTTCACACCAGATTTAGGTGAGGATGTGCAATGAGGTCTATATCATTGCTGACATCAGGTCTTGCCTGAAAGCAAAAAATCCTAGGAAGATGTTCACCTGTGCTTTATTTACTATGAAGATACTTTTGATTGTGTGGATCATGACAAGCTATAGACAATAGTGCAGAGAATGAGTTTTCTGGAACACTTAATTGTGCTAAAGCAGAACCTATACGTAGACCTAGAGGCAGTCATTCAAGCAGAAAAAAGGTGCACTGAATGGTTTAGAATCAGGAAAGGTATGTGTCAGAGTTTTATTATTTCACCATACTTATTCTATCTGTATGCTGAGTAAATAAACCAAGAATCTGAATTATACGAAGTAGAGCATGGCATCAGAATTGAAGAAAGACTCATTAACAACCCATGATGTGCATGCAGATGGTAATACAAACTTGCTTGTTGAAAAGGAAGAGGATTTAAAATAGTTACTGATGAACATGTGTTACATCTCAATGTAAAGTAAACAAAAATCCTTGCCACTGTATGAATAAATAACATCATGATAAATGGAAAAAAGATTGAAGCTGTCAAAGACTTCATTTTGTTTGGATTCACCACCACCACTCATGTACACAGCAATCAAGATATCAAATGCCGTGTTGCATTTGGCAAATCTGCTACACAAGACTTCTTTAAAGTGTTCAAGAACAAAGATATCAGTTTGAGTTCTAATGTGTGCCTGACCCAAGCCATGGTATTTTCAATAGTCTCATATGCATGTGAATATGGAAGACCTTGGAAGAATTGATGCATTTGAGTTATGATGTTAGAGAAGAATATTAAAATTACCATGGACTGCCAAAAGAACAAAAAAAATCTGTGTACGAGGAATACTCCTTAGAAGTCAATATGACCACACTTCATCTCTCATACTTCAGACATATTATCCAGAGGGTATTATAGTATCCAGTTCCTGGAGAAAGACATCATGCTTGGTAAAGTAGAGGGCCAGCAAAAAAGAGGAAGACCCCCCCTCAAAAAGGTGGATCAGCAGAGTGGCAATAGCAATGGGCTCACAAGTAGCAGCAATTGTGAAGATGGCTCAGAACTGGGCAGTGTTTAATATTGTTGTATATTGGGTCGCTATGGGTCAGAACCAACTCAACGGCACCTAATAAAACAGCATCAATCTTTATGGAAACAAACCATCACATCTTTTTCCCATGAAGCAGCTGGTAGATTCAAACTGCTCACCTTTTGGTTGGTAGATGATCACTTGATCACTGTGCCATCAGGGATCCTTCAGATAATAGTGGTGGGATGGTGGTGTGCCGTGGAGTTGGTTCCAACTCATAGTGACCATGCATAGGGTTTCTGAGGTTATAAATCTGTGTAGAAGCAGAAAGCCTCATCTTTCTCTGGCAGAACAGCTGTCAAACTGCTGGCCTTGAGGTTAGCAGCCCAACTCATAACCACTGCACTACCAGCGCTCCTTCAGATAATAGTTAAATATATAAAATTAAATAACACGTTAAAATCTTTTATTTCACCACATACCCATGTTGCATTTTCACATACATCTAAAAAGTGTCTCAAATAATTTCAGTTTTGACAAAAATATACACAATGTTTCTTGGCTTGATGCCAAACAATTTTAGTATATCCAGCAGCTGAATAATTCTTAAATGCCAGAATTTGTAGTAACACCACAAACAATCAAAGGTCATATTGTAAAACAAATTAGAGAACTAAATTTATGTATAAAAAAATAATATAGGATATTTCCCTAGGCAGACTAATTTAATAAGTCAGTTGTGTTTGCCTTCGAAAGCCTTGAAATATGATTAGTACATTAATCCTTATAGTTCCTTTGATTATAGATAAGATCAAACAGTTAAATCATTTATCTTCTTTTATTAGTACTTTACTCTTCAACTTTTGTACTCCTTCTCTGCTCTTCCACCAGAAAACAAGAAGAAAAAGATATAGGGAAGGGAAGAGAAGGAAGACAAACTTTCACACTATTCTGTTGTTTGTTTAGTAACATTTCTGTGAACTGTCACAATTATGAAAATTAAAGTGGGTCATGAAGAGATCCATCTACTATTCTGGTGAATGTAAAGAAAGATCAAAGAAATAACATATTTATATTTGGTTGGTAATCCCTTTGCAGCATGTTATCATGTGGAGTAGACATTTTTACCTCTTGACATGATCACAGCAATTTCAGATTAATACCCAAACGTCAGCTAAATTCTCACAGCTCACCTGAGCTACTTCTCATTTCAATAACTACTTAGTATTATGGTAAGCCTTTGTCTGTTCTGCGAACTCTTAGGATCTGACGCTAGACATTGACCAACAAGATCTTGCTACCTAAGCTGATTCTTCCTGCTCAGTCTGTTCTCACAGAGGGCTTTAACCGAATGTTCCTCATGTTAGAACCAAATTGTGACACAGAGCATGTGAAACTTTTCTACCTCGTACCTTTTGCATTTTTTTGTCCTTTCCATCTGGAGCAATCTTCCTCTGTCCTTGTCATGTTGGTTCCCTCTTATCTCTTACCAAACACAGGCTATCATCTCCCTAAGTAGCCCCTGTGTCATAGCAATCAAGCGCTTGACTGCTAACCCAAATGTTGGTGGTACAAACCAAACCACTCACAGGAGAGCGCTCCATAACTGACCTGGTCCTGAAAAGATGACAATCTAGAAAACCCTGCGGATAAGCTCTACTCCATCATACAGGATTGCTAGGAATTTAAGTTGACTTGACAGCATCCAACAACAACAAAGAATTATTTATGATCATATTATCTAACTCACATCCATTATTATCTACTTAAACATTTTTTATATCTTTCCTTCATAATTTTAACACAATTTTAATTGATTTTACCAGTGTAGTTCTATTTATTTATTTATTTATTTATTTTTAAACTTCTGTATCGATCATTGTCTTTGAATAGGACCCGACTCATGTGGTTCAAAAGAGTTTGGTGAAGGGACAACTTATAGATTTATGTACAGAATGAAGAGGATCAAAATGACAAACTGAAGTGCTCATAAACTATTGATAACAGGAATATTTTTTCACACTTAAGACTGCAAGAGGAAGGAAGAGGGACAATTTTTAGAAAGAGTGGGCAGGAAGCCACCACCATAAGCAGTAATCACTGAAGTCATAAAGAGATACAGCCATTGTAAATACATAGATAAAGAAGGGATCAGTGAATTTATATCTTGACTTCTTTTTTCTCATGCCTTCTGATCTCTTTTGGTATTCTGTTGGCAGAAGCCAACCAGAGTCATCCTGCAAGTTCACACAAAGCAGGGTCGAGTCTGAGGGGAAGAGAGAAAGAAGAGGTTGCAGACAAGGTGGTAAACAGAATAACTAGTACAGTCCCCATCATTAGACCTTAAATTCCATAAAGACAGGAAGCAAACCAAGAAATTAAATGACATATTGCATTAGGCAAATCTGCTGCACAAGACCTTGTTAAAGTGTTGAATAGCAAAGATGTCAGCTTGAGGACTAAGGTGTGCCTGACCCAAGCCATGGTGTTTTCAATTACCTCATATGCATATGAAAGCTGCACAGTGAATAAGGAAGACTGTAGAAGAACTGATGCTTTTGAGTTATGGTGTTGGAAGAGAATATTGAAAGTGCCATGGGCTGCCAAAAGAACCAACAGATCTGTGTTGGAAGAAGTGCAACCAGAGTGCTCTTTGGAAGCCAGGATGGCCAGATTTTGTCTCTCATACTTTGGACATATTGTCAGGAGGGACCAGTCACTGGAGAGTGATAAAAATGTTTGGTAAGCTGGAGGGTCAGAGAAAAATAGGAAGACCCCAGAGAGATGTATTGGTAAAGTGGCAGCATCAATGGGCACAAGTGTGGCAACAATTATGAGGTTAGCTCAGGACCGGGCAGTGTTTCATTGTGTTGTGCATAGGGTCGCTATGAGTCAGTACTGACTAGATGGCACCTAACATTATGAATCGGGCTTCTAACATCAAGGTCGGCAGTTCAAAACTACCAGCCATTCCGCAGGAGAAGGATGAGGCCTTCTGCTCCCATAAAGATTTACAGCCTCGGAAACACTGTGCAGGGTCACTATGAGTTGGAACCGACTCCACAGTACTTAACAACAACAACAACAACAAACAACAACATAGATTTAGTGCTTACTACAGTGCTGGCTGTGGTGCTGTGGGTTAGTGTGCCAGACTGCAAAGCCGTTTGAACTGCAAGGTCGGTGGTTCAAGCTCACCAGCTGCTCTTTGGAAACCCTATACAGGGTCGCTATGGGTCAGAATCGACTCAATGGCACTTAACAACAACAACAGTGCTGGCACATAGACAGTCCTCAGAAAATATTTGTTGAATGAAAGAATAAATTCAGAAATACTCTTTACTATTAGCTGATAATAAATAATCGTTTTCTTATTCACAATGCCTTTTGAATAAACTATTTTCCTCCCAAAGTCATCAGCATCCACTCCATACCTCTCCTCTTGTATTTTAGTTCACATTTACACTGTACTCTTGATCCCACCTAATTTTTCCTGTTCTCACCTCACCTCATCACATGCTTCTTTCTTTGAGACCTTCAATCTCTGTCACTTTCTCTTTTGAATAAAATCAAAAGATTAATTTTATTTAATAGAGAAAGATTATTACAATGTCAAGTCACTCACAGAACAGCCCCTTAAGTTTTCTTTGATCTGTTACCCATAGGAAGAGTTATGTTGTTTTTATTTCATTTTTAGGGTTTAGTAAAATGTTAGAATGAGTAAAATTGATCATACTTAAAGCTAAGTTGAAAGACAATGTAAATATATATATAATAATGGTTTGAATGAAAAATAAAGAGATGATTATGAACATAATGTTTTATTGCTTCAGTCTTGCCTCCTTCCATCCTTATTGAAACAATCCAGATAGCCTATCAAAAATCACCATTTTTATTATGTTATTTATACAAACAAACACTCTCCTCCCTTAAGGAAAAATGGTCCATTCATGAATTTAGAGTTGTCAAAAAGCAGGTTTGTGGACTTTGTATTAACTCATGCCATCATTTAAAATGGGTTAAAGTACCTTGAACAAACTTAGAACTGAATACAGGGTTGAAGGCATTGGAAGACAACTTTGTGCCAAACCTGGAACTAACTGGCAAGAACTTTATGTTGATAGGTCATAGCCTGTCTTCTTAAAAAGCCTCCTGGAATGGGGTTTGAATGTTACATTTATGCATGCAGCTGAATCTAGCATCACAGTCTCTGGAGTCCAGTCTTATTCATGACATAGCAGTAGCAGCACATTCGAACCAATCTATTCCCCCCACAGCCAAACTTTATCTTGAAAGGTATTTACTGCCCATCTTCTAATTTCCAACTTTAATCTGAAACCAAACTACAAAACGACAGATATTCTACCTCTTGCACTTTCTGTAACCTATGGCATGATCCTGTGAACCTTTGATAAGATCAAACCAGAAAATTTCTATGATTGTTAAAGAATATGCCCTAAACCTGTCACAATCTATTCCATTGCTCATTGCCTGTTTTCTATGCCTGTTGAAAAGTAATCTAAATGGTCTATATCTATCTAAATTTGTCCCCCAAAATGTTCAGTACTCTCATTTAGAGGATACAGATTATGCTGCCATAATTGCACAAATAATTGTAAAAACCTATAAGTTTATGCATCTCCTTATTCATAAATGGAAATAGAAGATAAATTACTTTAAGTTACCTAGTTTTACTATCTTTTGATATCACCCAAATCCACCCACCTGTCTAATTTGTAGTTAAGTAAAATATCAGTAGGAAAGCTATAAACTGTGTCTTCTAAAGAAACCCCCACCTGAATCTGACTTTAGTAACACTCAGCTGCTTTCTCAATAGGTTGCTGAGCAAAACATAATAAAAGTATTAATTAAACTCCTAGTAATCTCCCTTGGAGCTCTGGTATGATGCTGTTGGTTAATGTGCTGGACTGCAAGGTCTGTTTGAACTGCAAGGTTGATGGTTCAAGCTCACCAGTCACTCCTTGGGAACCCTAGAAAGGATCTCTATGAGTTAGATCCAAGGGCACTAACAACAACAATCTCCCTTAAAATAGATTTGCAAAAACAGACTAGAGAAATTATGATAAGAAGTAACTGTGATATGCTAAATTTATATTGATTAATTCTACAAAGGTATTACTTCCCGCAGAAAAATGGGAAATGATTAAGGAGCCTCCACAGGGAAACAAAGGTGTGTAAATGTTTAGGAAATACAGCAGCATGTGAAAAAGGGAGGTGTTTACAAGTTGTTCTCCAGTTTCAACAAAGAATGGAGAAAGGGTGGGGCACAACATTTCAACAATATGGAAGTAACTAACAAGCTTAGATTGTATGTAATATGGAAGTTATTGACAAAAAGAATTTGTACACAGAGAATGGTTTATCTGTAGAGGCTGAAGAAGCTCTTCCCTGCACTTCTTTAATAATATAATGATAATACCCATTTGTCTTCTAATAATTTAGATGTAATGTTCCCTGAAAGGAGAGAAATGGTCTAGGTTAGGTTTGGAAATGAAATTTTTAAGCATTCTTTTTCCTGGCCGCTCATCCACCCACGCTCAGGCTGAACATTAAGAGTAGAAGGATTGTGCCAGGCAGACTTAATTAGCTGCCTCTTGGCAACTGTATTATTACATAACATTTTGAAGTGGTTGATGGCATGTGCAGGAAGTAGAACTAAAGAATGTTGTCTTTTCTTACTTAGCATTCATCCCAGAGACCTTAGTTAGGGAAGAAAGAATGTTGTTGATACATCCCATATGTGCTTTTAAATACTGGACGTACCACTCTTGAGAGGAAGTAGAAAGAGGGAGTCAAAGGACAATGCAAGTAAAGAATCTCTTATCCACTGCCACTGAATGGATTCTAACTCATTGTGACCAGATAGGATAGGGTAGAACTGCTCCTTAGGGTTTCTAAGACTGTAAATCTAAACAGGAACAAAGACAGCATTATCTTTGTCCAGTGTAGTAACTTAAGGATTTGAACTGATGACCTTGCAGTTAGCAGCTTAATGTGTAACCCTCTGTGCCACCATGGATTCTTGAGGATGCCCATAAAGGGAAAAAAACAAAAACCACAGTCATTGAATTGATTCAGATTCATAGTGACCCTATAAGGTTTCAGACTGTAAATCTTTACAGGAACAGACACATTCATCTTGCTCCCCTGGAGCAGCTGGTGGGTTTGAACTGAGAACTTTTTGGTTAGCAGTCTAACACCTAACCCAAAGCACCACCATGATTCCTTAAGGAGTTCCTTAGAGTACTTACTACTACATATTTGCTCTCTGTGGTTCTTTCAAACGTAGTTGAAAAGTTGGTGGTATTTACAATGACTTGTAAGAAAGTTCTGATCTTAGATTCTTACTTCCCCATTTCTGACCATAACTCCATGCACTTCAGTTGGTCTGGCTCTGTTCACTCTGAGACACAAATTATGGAATCTCCTGTCCCTCCTTCTGTCTTGGTTCTACAGAATATCAGTTTCTTCCTAGCTTTGCGGCCTAACTGCTGAACTGGAGCTCTTGTGGTGCTGTTTCACTTTGGATTCCATGGATAATCATTATTTATGGTATTATAGGGTTACAAAGGATCTTTTCCCTTGTTTAGTTTCCATGACAGCAAATGTTTGTCTTCCTCCTAGTTCTACGGCCATGTCCTCTTATCTTCTGCCCTTACTTGCTTTTTCTTTATCTTCACTCTCCCTGATCCAATTCATTCTTTATTTGCAGCAGAAATAATTTTTCTGAGTTTACCGCATAATTTTCTAGTCCACATTTTAATTCATAATTGAGTACATGATAAAATCTAGATATGCTGGAATAGCAGAAAAGCATAGTATAGTGATTCAAATAAGAACTCTAGAGCTACACTGCCTAGATTTGAATCTTTGCTGAAACCCTTGATAACTGTCTATGACTTAAGGCAACTTAATTTATGTCTCTGAATGATTATTGCTGGAATGAGGATAATTGTGAGAAATTCTGGTGGCACTGTGGTTAAGCTCTTGATTGGTAACTAAAAATTTAGTGGTTCAAACCCACCAGCCACATCATAGGAGAAAGAAGTGATCGTCTGCATCTGTAAAGATTTACAGTCTTGGAAATCCTAGAGACGGTACTATGGCCTACAAAATCACTAGGAGTTTAAATCAAGTCTATGGCAATGGGTTTTTTATATTGAAAGAACAGTATCTGGCATTTAGAAAGTATACAGTAGACATTAGCTATTATCATTAATAGCCATGAAGATAAGGAATTATCATTTAGATATAAAGTTATTAACTAAGTAGCTAAAATATAAAATGAGAAACTAAATGCATGTAGAGATATTAACTACAAGAAGCAGCTCCCACCCCTTGAGAAAACAATGAAATAAATAGAATTACTAAAAATGGAAGCTTGGGGTACCTGAGACCCAGACCTCAGAGCAGATGGTAGTTGCCAGCTTGTACTGGGGTCTCTGATGTAGAATGCAATGAAACTGAACTTGCAAGTAGAAAAACTTCAGGTCCTTTCTCTGCTAATGAAAAGAAGATTTGCTGAGATGCCATTCAAAGGAATCCAAAGTAGATAAGCAGTCCAAACAAAGCACACGTGGAGCAAACAAGGAGTGTGACTCTTCTTTTTCATCCAGTCTTGAAGCCTCCCTCCAGAGTGCCCTATTTCAGTGCCTAACTTGTGATGCTATAGGATAAGAACTCAACTGCAATATCACTTTGAACTGCAAGGTTGACAGTTCAACTCCACCAGCTGCTCCTCTGAAACCCTGTATAGGGTCACTATGAGTCAGAACCGATTCAATGGTGCTTAAAGATAACAACAACAGGGAGCCAGCGCCCTGTTAGGGCTGCTAACTACAAGGTCAGTAGTTCAAGCCCAGCTATTGGTCTGTGGTAGAAAGATTGGGCTGTCTGCTCCCGTGACGACTTGCACTCTACGAAATTCTAAAGAGCAGTCCTACTCTGTACTACTGTGTTATTATGAATTGGAATCAACCTGATGGCTTTTGCATTTTTAACAGGGAGCCAGCTGGCAAAGCAAAACTGTGGTTTTCAGAGTTCTACATCCAGCACCACAATGCCAAGCTGCCTGTGTAGAGCTCCACTTTACATTTTCAAGACCATCTTATAATGAACCACCCTTTTCTTATAACTTAGACACGCATGCTTTTTCATATCTGTGGCTCTGTAGCTCTTTTCCTTCAATCTAGAACATTCGACCTTCACAGTTCTGCTCAGTATTCAATGCTTAGGCCAAATGCTACTCTTGTCTTACACCCTCCCTATTTTTCTTGAGATCCCATTTCTTAGCCTTAGTACTGCATGGTCACATGGATTAACCATGTAACCTGTCCAAGCAGGCCTGCTGGTTTAAATGTTTGGATCCTGAGGGTATCCTTGTATCCAGCAGGTGCTGAATATGTTTACTGCATTGAATTCAGTTGTGAGCAATGAGTGAATCTTTTGTAGCAGGAGATATGTTATTAACTTTGGTTTGGTTAATGCCTCCAGACACTTTTCCCATGTCTTAGCCCTGAAAATTCTGACCACATTACATTAGCTACAGTTTTCTGGCATGTTTCATTTTTACCATGTGACCTTTTGCAGACCCCAGAAAGATCACTAGATAAGTCACATAGCCACCAACAACAAAGAAGTAGAATCTGGTCACTGATGCTTAAATGACCCCACTCACAAGGGCAAACTTGGGGTTATTCTGTAATAAAAAAGTCATGAGCTATAAAGCAACATCAGTTAATCTACCATGACAATCCTGTCTGCTAATAATGTTAGAGGAATATATATATATATATTTTTTACTTTATATGTTCCTTATCTTGCTTTTGCAGCCATTAACACACAATCAGATCAGCTGTACTCAAAAGACCTTGAACCAGTTACTGTAATAATTATGTGAATGACCTTTTGAGACTCATCTGAAACCTGGTGGTAGAAGTGGGAGGGAAGAGCGCATTCAATTTCCTGCCCTTTTTAGTTCCTGCTTATCTCTCATTTTAGTTCCTGTAAAATATAGCATTTACAAATCATCTTTGTTACACTCCATCAAATGCCTATTAGGGAACCAGCACATTAAGTGGATTTGTTTTTTATTCTTTTTTTATATGTTGATTGCAAATAATAAAGACCAGTTATCAATTTATAAAGTCACTTAAGCTGTAGTTTATGCTTTGGTTTCCTTGGTCCTTGGCTGAGCTGTCTTAAATGGCTAAACATTGTAACTGTGAGAATGACAAATATTCCTCTGAGACTTCCCACAGACTGCAATTGGTAAAAGTTTTTAAAAGAACCTGCTCTTTAGTTACAGATTGATGATTTATTAATAGCATTTATTTGGAGCTGCCAGTCACTAAGGACTGTAAGAATTAAAAATAAATTAGAATTGTGGGGTATTTGTCTATATAACTAAAATCAAATTACTTAATCATTAGATTGACAAATGATCTGGGAATAGGAGTCAGTCACTGGGCCTAGAAATCAAGAAATGTTTAGATTTCAAAGGAAAGTGGTACCTGAGGAGTCAAACAATTACTCTTGTGAACTATTCATTGTTTTAGTAGTATTGAAATTAAGGACACAACTTCACTTCAGGTGATACTCAAAGGATGTGGATGCTAAAAGAACTTTGTTGTTAAATGTTTTCCAGTCGGTTCTGACTCAGTGATCCTGTATAGGGTTTCTGAGGAGCGACTGGTGAATTTGAACTACTGACCTTGCAGTTCACACCTACCTTGTGGTCCAGTGTTTACACTACAGTGTCACACCAAGACTTTAAATATCATATATGCCAGCAAAAATTCATAAATGGAAAACAGACTGCCAGGAAGTACTAGACCAAGATGTATGACCATGCTGTACAGACTCATTTTTTGAGGGCTTTTCCTTAGATGTTGTTTACAATTTCCAACACTCTTTCGTTGTGCTAGCAGGAACATTATATTTCTGTATTTACTTCTGCAATCAGAGGCATTGTATATTTCTAGGAAACGAAACCAATATACTATTCATATTGGGAGTCACCGTTAAATGCAATTTTATTTCTGACTTTTCTAGGGCTATTTTAGGATAACTTAATCTGCTGTAGTAAAGAAACTGCATACATTTGCCAGATCCCACAGTCAAATAAGACTAAGAACCAGGTCTCCTAATTTATTTTTAACTTATTATTGTGAATTGAATGAAGGTTTACAGAGCAGATCATCAGTTTTACATTGAACAGATCATATACTTTGCTTCATTACATGTGTTTGTGGTCCCCTCTATATACCAACACTTAATAACATTTATGGTTCATCATGACTATTAATAACATTACTATTAATGTTAATAACATTACTATTCACTTAACGATTACATCCTTCCCTGTGTCTCCTACTACCTTCATGTTTCCTCTGCTAACCTCCCTGTGGTTGTATATTGTCTGCCCTATCACCTATATCAACATGTGTCTGTCTTCTTGCCCATGAAGAACTTTCCCTTTCACATCTGTTCCTCCTGTAATAATCATAGATTGTTTCTTTCTCTATTTTTTTTAAATAATTATATAATTCACAGTTTCAAATAACAGTGGCACATCCTTCTACCTCCCATCCTAAGCCCTTCATTGGGATCCAGTCCCTATCTTGAGGCTTAAAGTTCTTAATGTCTTTCCATCATTCTCCTTTTGCTTGGATACTGGGGCTTTTTGAGGGTCATAATTCACCCAGGTGGTAGTTCACCAGGGCCGTAGCTCACCCAGGGCCATAGCTTATCCAGGACAGTTCACCTGGGGCTGCAGCTTACCTGGAGCCATAGCTCACCTAGGGCAGTGTCTTTTAAATCTTTGTAGGAACAGAAAGCCTCATCTTTCTGTCTAATAGTGCTGGCAGAGTGGTTCTCATGTCTTTTTTGTAGAAGGTCTATGCAGTATGTCTACCTAGTCCACCATCTTGCCTGAAGTCGCCCCTCAGAATTCCCAGGACTCCTAATTTTAAAACTGATGCTCTTCCCAACTTTCCATACCTACTTTTCTGTTAATAAGAGTAATTTCCAGTTTATTCTAGTGAAGATTTTTCTGTATGCACTTTTGTGTGTTAATGATTGAGAGTTTAGTATACAAGTCAAAACACCAAAGATGTAAAGGTAAGAGATACTTCTAAAATGACTGAGAATTTTGCTTGTATCCATTTCCATTCATCCAACAGTTTTATTTTGTATGGAGAATCTTGGGGTTTTCCTAGGCTAGCCTTTTCCATTGAATATTGATTGTAGCATCTGATTTGCAGCTAAGATTCATAAAGATGATATAAGGAATAAATATATTCACCTTGAGTTTGCTTACCTTCATCTTATTTGTCCCCTTCCCCTCTCCCCCCAAATTGACCAGATACATAATCTTGGCATCTTAATGAACAATTATCAGAACAACAACAACAAAAATACAAAAAATTTAATTCAGTATTTAAAACTGAATCTCCACATTTACTATGTGGTCCCACATCTACCTTGGATTCTAGTAGCATCTCTTATTCTTAACGTATTTAAAACTGTAGTAAATTTAGGCAAATCCTTAATTCTTCCTTGCCTTAGTTTTCTCATTGAAACTCAGTCTAGGGTTTTTGTTATCTTTATGTAATTGTTGTTTGTTGTTAAATGCTATTGAGATAGTTCTGACTCATAGTGTCCCTGTATAGGGTTTCCAAGTAGCAGCTGGTGGGTTTGAACAGCCGACCTTGCAGTTAGCAGTCCAGGCTTATCCTACAGTGCCACACTAGATGCTCTTTATGTAGTGTTTTTGTTGTTGTTAAGTGCTGTCTAGTCAGTTCAAACTCATATCAACCCTGTATAGGGTTTCTGAGGAGTGGCTGATGAGTTCGAACTTCTGAACTTGCAATTCAAACTGACCTTGAGGTTGAGTGCTTATTCTATGGTGCCACACCACTACTCCTCTTTATGAAATAATCACCCATAAATCTCCATTAAGTCTTATACTAGAGATTTAAAATTTGTCCAGTGATTATCTTTTCTGAAAGTAATTTAATGCCCATATGCCATAGGGCTTCAAAATTCGTGAAAAAATTCTATTATCTTTTCATTTCATTTTTCCCATGAACTTTTTTGAAGCCCTCTCATACTGCTTTTAATATTGATTTATCTAACAGCAAACTTGTTAGAATCTCTTTAGTTCAGGTTTTATTCTAACTGATATGTTTGAATGCAACACTTTATTTTTAAGTCTATTATAGTAGGCAGACTCTTAAGTGGCACCTATTTTACAGAATCATTGAATGCTCCTTCTTGGCATATTGGTATTGATTAAGCAAGGATAGCATCAAAACTTGGCTACTAGAAAAATATGAATTAGAAGGTTAAAATGCTCTCATAGTCAATTCTTTTGAATGACTTCACACTAATTTCAAAATTTAAATACCAAATATTGGTAATATGCATACCTTTATTAGCTTGTACCACTTTAAACATTTTGTATTTATTATACTGGTAACTTTAAAATTGAATCAAGTATGACTGATTGTATATCAGCTTGGCACCTTCATTTCCCTAACTCTAATATCAAAGTATTCCATTTCAAAATATTGGAATCATCAGTGACCTCCCTCAAAAATTGTAATGCAATCTGTCAGCCACTGAAAAATCCTTCAAGTTCAATTCTTTCTTTCTCTTCTATCTGCCATGCCATAGTGAAAGTTAAATCAGTTTGACTTCCTTAACTTTGCTGAAAACAAGACTAGAGCTATCCATTAAAAAAAAAAAAAAAAAAAAAAATTAGCATAATGGCCTTCCATCAGTTTCAGGAATTTTTCCAAGTGCTGTTTTCTATCCACTCTGATTCATGTGTTTTATTGATTCTGTTGTCCACAGTCCCTAGAGTCCTGGTGTGGTACTGTGGGCTAATGCGCCAGACTGCAAAGCCATATGAACTGCAAGGTCAGTGGTTCAAGCTCACCAGCTGCTCCTCGGAAACCCTATACAGGGTTACTATGGGTCAGAACCGACTCAATGGCACTTCACAACAACAACAACAATGCCATTTTGCTTGATGACTCTTTCATAACTTTTATTTGACACTTCCTCCTTCCCTCCTGCCTTCCATCCTTTCTTGCCTGTCTTCTTCCCTTTCTTTTTCCTCTCTTCCTTTTCTTTCTTTCTTTCTTTCTTTTTTTTACAAAGCTTAGGATCCTGCTGTTCCATCTTGTTTATGTGTTCCTTTTCTAAAATAATTTCTTGTTTATGCGTTCCTTCTCTAAAATAATTTCTATTTATCCATTAAAGTTCAACATAATGCTATGTCCTCCATAAAAATATATATATATGTATAGAATTTCAGCCTAAAATTGTTCAGTATCACTCATGTGTAACATTCTATTATCAGGTCTGAGGGTGGTGTTTATCACTTCATGCATCCTAGTACTAACACTCAGCAGCATAACCATCTAACTTCAAAGGAGGCTGGTGAATCAAGGAGGCTGGTGAATCTTCTCCATTCTCTACCCAGCAGAGAAAAGATGTGGAACTTGGTCATGGTTATTACATTATCTTCTACTTAATACAAGAAAATCAAATTTGTTATCTTCTCCATTTCTCTAGGGCAATGACTACTCCTCCCCTTAAAGCTTTGTTTATCTAAGAACAATACCACCTAGACAGTCACCCAATAAATGGAAATAGGTGCCATAGAGAGACGGTAGGAGGGAAATTCTCTGGAAAAAGGCAGTTAACTGAATTGCCGTTTTTAAAACCATACCCGCACGTCTGTCTTAAAGTAAACGTTGTTGTTGTTGTTAAGTGCTGTCAAGTCGATTCCAACCCATAGCGACCCTGCATAGGGTTTCCAAGAAGCATCTGGTGAGCCTGAACCACCGATCTTGCAGTTCAAACAACTGTGCAGTCTTATGCATTAGCTCACAGCGCCACACCAGACTTCAAAGGAAACATGAGCTAGCTCTGATTTCTTCTTGTAACAATAATTATGACAGAATTTTGCTCTAAAGTTAAAATATTACAACTTTATATTTTTCATTGCCATGTTGTGAGTATAGTATAATTTTTAAATGTGCAATTAAATCAAATGTACTATCATTCACAATGTACAATGTAGGTTTGTATTGTCATGTGGCTCATGTATTGTAACCTTACTCACTCATTTCATGATTCTTATATTTAATATGACAGTGAAGACAAGGGTTTCATTTTTTGTTTGATTTGGTACTTTTTCACTAATTGCCCCATGACTCTATGATTGAGTTTTGATGGTAAAGTAATATGTAAATGATAGAATCTTCTGCAATAGGATGTATTGTATTATATAATAGAAACATGTAAGTATGCTATGTGTATATATGTTTGTGTATGTGAATGATTAGCCAAATCCACAAAAAAGAATAGCTTATAATAGTAAACGTTAGTTAAGCATGAACTAAAAAGCTTCCATTTTGTTTTCTCTTTATTCTATTCTTTTATTTTATTATTTTTGTTTTACTTCAATACCATATTGTTGTTGTTGTTGTTTTTAAGTGTCGTCAAGTCAATTACGACGCATAGCAACCCTGTATAAAGGGTTCCAAGGAGCGGCTAGTGAGCTTGAACCACTGACCTTGCAGTTCAAATGATTTTGCGTTCTGACACATAAGCCCGCAGCGCCACACCAGGACTCCTCAATGCCATATGCTGCTGTTAAGTGCGGTCGAGTCGGTTCCGACTCATAGCAACCCTGTATAGGGTTTCCGAGGAGCAGCTATATGGCCCTGCCTGATTTCTGTTATGTGTCACTGTTTTGTTGGTAGCTGTATGTTTTCATGTCAAATCTTCATTCTAACATTTTTAGTATGAAAAATAATTTTACTTAATAGATACAAAACATATTTAATGGGAACATGTATCAGCTTCTGATTTACTGACAACTATTTTAAAGGCAAATACTAATTACATTTGAAGATTTCTATTGCATACTTTAGGGAATCAAATCAATCCTCATTACAACTTTTAGAATGTCTTATTTATAACCATTTTCTTAAAGAAAGGCACATTATGAAATCAGATCATGTGTTTTATATATCTCTGTAGAGAAATATAAGGAACTCTGGTAGCATAGTGGTTACGAATAAGGCTGTGAACCACAAAGTCAGCAGCTGGACACTACCAGCAGTTCCGCGGGAGAAAGATGAGGCTTTCTTCTCCCATATAGGTCTGCAGCCTCGGAAACCCTGTACAGGGTCACTATGAGTTGGAACCGACTTCACGGCACATAACCGCCACCGTAGAGAAATTTAGACATCTCAATAATTCTGAAAGAAAACATCACTGTTCCCTACACAACCATTTAAGGAAAGGAAATCTTGCCTCCACCTTCATATCATACCATAAAATTTGGCCACATTCTATTGAGAGAAGATGTAGATACAACTGATTTCAAGAAAAAAAAAAAATTTTTTTTTTCTTTTTTTTCTAATTTTAACGCCTCTTAAGTCCACATGTATGGAGTCTTGGTGTGGTACTGTGAGATAATGCGCCAGACTGCAAAGCCGTTTAAACTGCAAGCTTGGCAGTTCAAACTCACCAGCTGCTCCTCGGAAACCCTATTAAGGGTCGCTATGGGTCAGAACTGACTCGACGGCACTTAACAACAACAAAGTCCACATATATATTGCAATTGATGGTGTGTTGCAGTATAATTGTCAGTGTTTCCTTTTTAGTGATTCATAAAAAAAAACAAAACAAAACACAACACTGTGTTTATCAGAGGAAACTTGGATATGATGAATTAGAGCAATTAAGGCTAAAGAGGCATATGTTAAGCCCTAATTTAGGGATTCAGTTAATCTTGAGTAATGAGCCTGAGTGATAACATATTTAGACCTTCGTTTATTTAGCTATTAATGCTCAATGTCTGACTTAATAAAAAAAAAGTATATTCTTTTCAGAAATCAATTTTGTATAATATTAATACAGCCACTTCAACTCTTTCTTAATAAGTATTAGCATGGCATATCTGTTTGAGATTTCCTATGTAAAGTGGATTTCTGTAAGAGATGTATAGTTGGATTTAATTTTTAACTATGTGATACTATCTCTCCTTTAGTGTAATGATTTGATCTAGCATCCTGCTTTTCAATTTCCATTTTCTCCTCTGATCTTTGTAACTCGTTTCCTTTTTTTCTTTGTATGTGTTAATTGCATATTTTTATCGTTCTATTTTATCTCCTTTCTTGGTTATTTGACAGAACTCTTTATTGTGTTACTTTATAGCTTATTATATATATATATTGACCGTATCAATTTACCTTCCTGTGATATTGTGTTATTTCACATGTAGTTTAAGAATCCTACAACAGTGTATTTCCATCACTCCCTTCCTAGTCTTTGTAATAATATTATTGTTGGTGGTTATGTACTGTGGAGTCGGTTCCTACTTATAGTGACCCTGTACAGGGTTTCCTAGGTTGTAAATCTTTACCGGAGCAGAAAGCCTCACCTTTCTCCCGCGGAACAGCTGGTAGTTTCAAACTGCTGACCCTAACATTCGCAGCCCAATTTGTAACCTCTATGCTACCAGAGTTCCTATGTAATAATATTATCAGATGCTGTTTTTCCTTCTATTAAAACACCATAGTACTGTTATTTTCTTTTACTTTTAACAATTGACTACCTTTTAAATAGATGTAAATAGTAATTTTAAAAATCTATATTTTTCCATGTAGTTACCATTTTTAATGCTTGTTTAGATATAGGTTTCTATCTGTTGGTATTTTTCTTCTGCCTGAAGTAGCTCTTTTATCATTTTAGTTCAGAGTTAAAAGTATGAATGGTTTTTAGTATATTTTAGCATTTTACCTGTTTATTTCAACTCAAAATTGTCTTTATTTCTGCTTTGTCTTTGAAACATACTTTTAGTGAGTAAAGAATTTCAGGCTAATAGAATTTTTTATTGAGTACTCTAAATATTTTACTTCATTGTCTTCTAGCTTGCATTAATTTTGATGAGAAGTTTGTTGTCATTCTTATATTTATTCGTCTGTACATGATGTTTTATGCTCAGGCTGCTTTTAAGATTACCTCGTAATCATTTGTGTAAGAAGTTTAAGAATTATTTAGCTTGGTTGAGTTTTCTTCATGTTTCTTGTGCTTGGGTTTATATCAGCTTCTTGCATGTGACATTTGTGGACATTATTTCTTTAACTATTTTTTTCTGCCTACCTTTCCTTTTCTGATAATGGACTTATATAAAACAAGTATAATAGGTTTCTTTAATTAGATCCATAGCTTACTAGTACTCTGTTGAGTTTTTGCTTTGTGAGTTTCTTTTTAAAAAAGTTTCTACTGCTATATCCTTAAATACAAATTTTTTCTTTTCTGTTCAATCTTTCACCTGCTATTAATACCATTTGGTGTATTTTTAATGTCAAACGATGATGCTTTTCATTTAGATCTTTGTAGATGTCTCAACACAGCATATTAAATATTTTCTCTGTGTCTCAAATATATGAAATATTGTTGCTATAACTGTTTAACATCTTTTCAAATAATTCTGTTATTTGCACAATTTTTTTTATCAGTTTCAGTTTGCTGTACTTTTTCTGCTTCTTTACATGCCTTCTTTACATCTTTTATTTGATGCCACATTTTAAAATTTTACCTTCATGTGTGCTGTGTACTTTTTATCTATGTTTTGAGATACGTTTAAGTTATTTGGAAACACAATTTTATTTCTCCAGACCTTTTTTTAATGTCTTGTTAGACAAGAGCTAAGCAACATTTTGTTTAGGGCTCATTTCCTCTTGTGGCTTCTTAGTACTGTAATAGTAGTTCCTGAGTTGTGAGATTCCCCCACTCTATTTTGGGCAGGGAGAGTTCTGATAATTATTTCGTCTAATTCTTTCAAACTGTTTTTCCCATCCTCTGGTAGTTTTCCCACATGCTGATCAGTACTCAGCTTAAAACTCAAAGCTGACTCTCAGCAGATTTCTAAGGATGTTTCTCTTTACAGTTCTTCCTTCTCTGGTATATTGTATTGTGATGTCTAGGTAACTTAATTTTCCCAGACTTTCATTTCTGTCTCCTCAACACAGGAAGATAGGTGGGCTATGCCTGGGTCTCTTTTCTGTATGCTTCAGCATGGAAACCTTGTCCAGAAGTCAAGCTAAAGAAGTCATATGGCTCATCATGTTTGTTTCCCTTTCTTTTCAGAGAACAATGCCCTTTATTGTCTGATATCCAAAATTTTGAAGTCTATTTTTCATATATTTTATCTAGTTTTTATTATTTCCTCCTCACTCTTTTTTAAATTATCCAGTAAGTTGTTGTTGGTGGTGGTGAGTGCCATCGAGTCAATTTCAACTCATAGCGACCCTGTATAAGGTTTCTGAGGGGCAACTAATGGATTTGAACTGCTGACCTTGTGGTTCGCAGTCCAATGCTGATCTTACAGAGACATTCTAGAAGTTCACTCAGTAAGTAGGAAGTAAAACTTTATGCTTCTGCCAAATTTACTCTAACCATTTCCTCCATCCTTAAGCAATTATAGTAGGTAAAAACTGTTTCCAGGTTGTTGTTGTTAAGTACCAGAGTTGGTTCCAACTCAGTGACCCTGCACAGGTTTTCTGAGGCTGTAAATCTTTACAAAAGCAGAACGCCTCATCTTTCACCTGTGGAACTGCTGGTTGATTTGAACTGCTGACCATGAGGTTGACAGTCCAACTCGTAACCACTACGCTACCAGAATTTAGTATATTTTTATTTGGAAAAAAAAAAAAACAGATTGAAAGAATTAATACTTCTAATTAATACTTGTCATTATTAGAAGACATTGTGCATAAACTTTGACTGTGTAAGGTAACAGAATGGATTTTTAAACATGTCCTTTCTCAAAAACAATTTTGAACAGAATTATAAAACAAAGTGAATTTTCCCATTTAATTTTCCAGTTCTAAAAGAAGCTTTTTTTTCTGACAGATTAAATTCGTTAGATTTTATAAGACTTCTATCAATGATTATTTGTCCCTCAAATGTTAATTATAGAATTAGATTTAATATATTAGATCATTGTTTATTCTATGAAACATTAACCTATACCCTAATGTTCTTATTTCTGAAATACCCTCTTAGACACATTTCATTCTCAAATTGTTCCTCAGACCTTTAACCAGGAATCTTTGCATTCTATAAACTTGACTCCATCTGCTGCCATTCAGCTTTTCATGGTTTTAACTGAAAATAGATTGTAGAAAATTCACTCTCTGGCTTTCTTTTTAAAAGTATAAATTGTCATGTACCCTAGTAAACCAAAGAAACTCTGATTCTATACAAATGTTTCTCCAGATATGCAATATTTGGAATTTTTGTCAGCCTTCTTTTTCAGACATTCAGCTCACAATACTTCTCCCTTCCCCAGTAAATTTAAAGGCTGGCTTCACAAATAATGTCAAGTCTGACATTTTCACTCTGGTTGATTTTAGGTGTAAAATATATTATTCTTTTAGCATCAAATTTGACATATCAATCTTAGGAATGTAAGAGGCCACACAGTTTGCAAAATCTAAAGACAAAATAACAAGTATTTAGGAAAATACCTATATTTTGATAAAGTACATAAATACTTTGATACCAATAGATTTTCTATTTTAATGATTATGGTATGATTCTTGGTAAAAAAAAAATAATAGCTGGAACTGATGTCTAAATAATATTCTGATTTTGATTACATTGTTGAATGGACTCCTCTCTGCTTCAAAAAGCCTCTATGAATTTAAAATCTTTGACTAATACAATTACAAATAAATACAAGTAGAATGCAGATATCAATATAAGTCAAGGTAAATGACACTGGAAGGTAAATTTGAACCTGTGCTCCTCTACAACTGAGAAGATTAATAGGCTACTTATGCCCCTTAGCTTGTGTGTGTGTGTGTTTTATGTTACAATAAATAGCACTAATTTTAAAAGCATAAAGGCTGGAAATAAATCTTAACAGCCAGTTCACTCTCTATATATCCTAAAACAATGACTAGTATTCTGTTAATAAATTGCTCCATATCTGCTATATCTGTTATTTATATTTAAAAAAAATTAGAGTATTAAACTTGCTCTTTACTGGAATTATTCACCCAAAACACTACTTTCTATAAATACAAACTGGATATAAGTGTTAACCCTCACAAACTGTTTTGGGACTGTAATTGTAGGGAGGCAGATATTGAATGAATTTGTACTAATATAGTTCAGTGATCATTTCTGGTATACATTTCGACTTAATGGCGAAGAATGTTCCTATGGGAGAATTCACTCTCTGAAAATCAGATGAAATCCCTTCTTCTCATTACCATGACATCCTAACCACATGAAAGAATTGCATCGATTTGGCACAAATCCCAATATTTTGTATGCCTTATTGTGTGTCCACTTTTCTCCATGTGTTCGTGCAATATTCTATAGATTCAACTAGATAATGTTATTGGTTAGGATGAAGAAGTACAAGACTAGTGATAACAAAGTTATCTTGCTTTTTCTCCTAGTTAGAAGATAATTTACCTATCAGTTTACTTACCTGTAAACCAGATAAAAGAAAATTAAATTGTACACCAAATAAAAATCCTGGAACAAAGTTAAAGCCGAATAAATCAAACTATGTAGTTTTATATGCTATATTATAATATTATGTTGTCAAGAAATTTATAAAACAACTACCTGGACAATTGACTGGAAGAGATCTGTATGTATGCCCATTCCAAAGAGAGGTGATCCAATGGAATGTGGAAACCATCTGACAGTAGAATTGATGTCCCATATGAATAAAGTTTTACTAAAGGAAATACAGAAACAACTGCAAACATACATTGACAGAGAACTCCCAGTTGTTCAAGCAGGTTTCTGAAAAGGACATGGAACAAGGG
>NW_006408526.1:7284265-7285272 GCF_000296735.1 Chrysochloris asiatica
TTTTCTTCATAGAACCCAGCTTCTTGGATTATTTGCTCAGCATACAGGTTGAATAAGTATGGTGAGAATACAACCTTTTTGCACACCTTTTAAAAATTTTAAACCATTCAGTGTTCCCATGCTCTGTTTGAACAACTGCTTCTTGGTCCAGGTAAAGATTCGTCATGAGCACAATTAAGTGTTCCGGAATACTCATACTTAGCAATGTTGCCCATAGTTTGTTATGATTCACACAATCGAAAGCCTTTGCATAGTCAATAAAGCACAGGTAAACATCTTTTGGATACTTTCTGCTTTCAGCCAAGATCAATTGGACATAGAAGTGATATACCTTGTTACATGGCCTTTTCTGAATCCAGTTTGAACCTCTGAAAGTTCTCTCTCAATGTATGATTGTAGCCATTTCTCTATAACCTTTAGTAAAACTTTACTTGCATGGGATATCAAA
Source organism: Chrysochloris asiatica (assembly GCF_000296735.1). Classification (NCBI taxonomy): domain Eukaryota; kingdom Metazoa; phylum Chordata; class Mammalia; order Afrosoricida; family Chrysochloridae; genus Chrysochloris; species Chrysochloris asiatica. Next base: position 7,284,714 of record NW_006408526.1, read on the forward strand.
GACATTATCCGAGGATTTCCACATTCCGTTGGGTCACTTCTCTTTGGAATGGGCACAAATATAGATCTCTTGCAATCAGTTGGCCAGATGGTTGTCTTCTAAATTTCCTGGCAGAGATAAGTGAGTGCCTCCTGTGCCGCCTCACTTTCTTGAAATATTTCAATTTTAATCCATAAATCCCTGGTGCCTTGTTCTTTGCCAATTCCTTCAATGCACCTTGGACTTCTTCTTTCAGTATCATTGACTCTTGATCATATGCTGCCTCTTGAAAAGGATGAACATTAACCATTTCCTTTTGATGCAGTGACTCTGTGTATTCCTTCCATCTTCTCTTGATGCTTTCTGCATCATTCAATAATTTGCCCAGAGAATCTTTCAACAATGAAAGTAGAGGCTTGAATTTTTTCTTCAGTTCCCCCAGCTTAAGAAATGCTGAGCATGTTCTTCGTTTTTGATTTTCTGATTCCAGATCTTTGCACATTTTGTTGTGATATTTGGTTTTATCTTCTCGAGCTGACCTTTGAAATTTTCTGTTCAGCTCTTGGACCTCCTCATTTCT
>NW_006408526.1:7286722-7288317 GCF_000296735.1 Chrysochloris asiatica
AAACTCATCTGAAACCTATCTACCAAGGGTGGACCCTGAGGGTATTTAAAATACCGGTTGTATAGCTTTGAGAATCACAACAACTCACAATCCATGGTATATTCAAAATTCTTCACTAACATCATAATTCATATATACATCAATTCTTTTTCAGTCTTCCTTATTTGTTGCCCAGCTCTCACATGCATATGAAATGATTGAAAGTATCATCGCTTGGGAGTGGCATATCTTATCCACCACATGATTGAAAATTGTGTCACTTAGGTAATTTCCATTTTGGATCTGAATGGTGACTGAGAGACATAGTGTTAGGTTCCTACAGTCTCTTTCTGATTAGCAAGTCCAATTTTTTTTTTATAATTTTGAGTTTTCTTCCAAATTGTCTTCCAGTACCTTCAGTTCCCTTTAGAGCAGTTGTTTGTGGTAGATAGGCAACATCTAGTTTTGCTTTTAGAGTTATGAAGACTGATGTTCATGTGTTCCATTAGTCCATTTGACTAATAGATTCCAAGCATTGTCAATTTTCATCCTTCTTCTTTCTTCCACACATGGAGAGACCAACAATTACACCTTAGATGGCTACTCATGAGCTTTTAAGATCCCAGTAACCACTCACTGGAATCTTTGCTTTTTAACACTTTCAAGAGATCTTTTGAATATTTGCCCAGTATAATTTAACATTTGACTTCTTGATTGCTGCTTCCATGAATGTTGATTGTGGATTCCCCGCCCCCCCCCCAAAAAAAAATAAGTACCTTGACAACTCCAATATTTCCCCATTTATCATGAGGAAGCCTACTCGTACAGTTTTGAAGACTTTGGTTTTCTTTATGTTAAGGTGAACTCCATACTGAAGCTTGTAATCTTTGAACTTCATCAATAAGTGCTTTAAATCCTCTTCACTTTCAGCAAGTAATGTTGTGTCTTCTGCATATCACAAGTTGTTAAGGAGTCAAGAGTCTTCCTCCCATGCTGATGCCATGTTCTTCTTAATATATTACAGTTTCTTTGTAATATAAGTATGATGAAAAAAATAAAACTTTGACAAGCACCTTTTCTAATTTTTATCCATCAATACCCCCTTTTTCTGTTTAAATAACTACCATTTTGTGTATGTACAGGGTCCACATAAGAACAATGAAATGTTATGGAATTCTCATTTTCCACAAAGTAACCTATGATTCGTTATTATCCACAAAGTCTAATGCTTTTATGCACTCAACAAAACACAAGTAAACATCTTTCTGGTATTTTCTTCATTTAGCTAAGATCCATTTGATATCAACAATGATAACCCTCATTTCATGTCCTCTTCTAGATCTGGCTTGATTTCTGAAAATTCCCTGTAAATGTACTGCTGCAAGTATTTTCTAAATATCTCCAGCAAAATTTTACCTGAAAATGATATTAATGTTATTGTTGGATGTCGAGGTCCTATGTCGGGTCCCAGACTCGACAAGGAAGTGTGGGTGTCACGAAGAAGGGAGATCTGGTGGCGAAAGGGATAGAGAAAGAGAGAGACGAAATATATACAAAAAAGACAGACACATAGATATGATGTAAGCTGGCGGGTAGGCAGATCTGCAAACATATTG
>NW_006408526.1:7289374-7289975 GCF_000296735.1 Chrysochloris asiatica
GATGGACTCAAGCGTGGCAACGATAGTGAGATTGCCCAGGATCAGGCAGTGTTTCATTCTGCTGTGCATAAGGTTGCTGTGAGTCAGTACTGACTTGATGGCCTCTAGCGACAACAACAACAAAGGACACTTAACAATAACAACAACATATTGAATTAGGGAATTATAGACAATTTAAATATCATAAATTTCAATTTTATCATTTGGTACTGTGCCAAATAAGAAATGACTAGAGTTAACTGTATGATAAATAAAAATGGTTTGAAATATTCTAGAGAGAAAGTCATTACCTGTATTAGGCTCTTGTAGATTTAATTAGCAAATAAAATGTATTAAGTAACTGAAGCTTTTCAGATAGTAAGCAATGCAATATTTGGAAAAAGCTACTATTGGAAATCTTATCACAAGGATAAATCTAATCTTATGGATGTATTATGTTTATATATTATGTAAAATGAAAGTCTCTAGAGTATTAAGAAAGGACTTTCTGCCAGTGTTTGATATGCCAGCATTGCTGAGCCAAAACAGAATTGGTGCATGCATTTATCATTCAAATTTATGATGATATTTATTTCTCTATGAAAGTTGTTTTTAAATTCTG
>NW_006408526.1:7304523-7312321 GCF_000296735.1 Chrysochloris asiatica
CAGAGGCCATGATGCCTGTAGTCCCAAGCCTGCCCACCAGTGATGTATCCACCCTGGCTTTGGGGTGCCTCATTGTCTCCCTTCTTCTGTTTCTCTGTGTATTCTTTCGCTATCCCTATCGCCGCTGGATCTCCCCTCCTCGTGAACCAAAAACTCGTGACAACTATGTCGGGGACAGACCCCGGCATTGTCTCTTTTTTGATTTTTAATAATCTTTTCCTTTCTTAATGTATGATGTCTTAGATACCATCTCACAACTTATCTGGTCTTTGGTCATTAATGTTCAATATGTCAAGTCTATTCTTGATATGTTCTCAAAATTCACTTGGGATATACTCAAGGTCATATTTCGACCCTCGCAGACTTGTTTTATTATTTTTTTTCCAGCATCAATTTGAACTTATATATGAGTAATTGATGATGTGTTGTGTTCATCAGTCAGCTCCTAGAGTGAATATAATAGCTTCTCCTTTGTCTGTTTCCATAGATGTAGTCTATTTGATTCCTGTGTATTCCATCTGGTGAGGTCCACATGTATTATCGTCAGTTATGTTGTTGAAAAAATGGTATTAACAATGAAGATGTAATTGGTCCTACAAAATTCTTTTTGTCATCTTCAACTTCCTTTTTTTTAATCACCAAGGCTATTTTTCCAACTACTGATCCCTCCTCTTTGTTTCCAACTTTTGCATTTCAGTCACTAGGATTATCAGTGCATCTTGATTGTCTGTTTAATGAATTTCAGACTGCAAAAGTTGGTAAAAATCTTCTAATTCTTGACTATTCATATTAACTAGTCTTCCTTCTATTGCTGTTGTAGTTAACTGCTGATCCTACTGACTAGGACTCCAGTATTCCTTCTAGGAAATTATCCTATCAGTGCCATTCTATCTATGAATATGATGCCATTTCTCTTTAATTTGTCATTACTGGCATAGTAGACCATATGATTGGTTGACTCAAAATGGATAATACCAAACTATTTTAGATCAGTAATGCCTATGATATCAATCCTTATGCTTAATTTAATTTTGATTCCCCATTTTTCTGATTCATACTTAATAATTCCTTATTCTGGGTGTTTATAGCTGTTTCTTTTCATTTTTAGTAGTGCTACATCAGCAAACGAAGGTCTCAAAAGCTTTGCTCCATTCACATCATTAAATTCGACTCTATTTTGATGAGGCAGCTCTTCCCACTTGTATTGTGTCTGTCTTCCAACTTGAGGGCTCATCTGCTGGCATCTTCAGACAGTGTTCCCCTACTATTGATAAGATTGTCAGTGGCAAATTTTCAGATGTGGACAGCCTGTTCCTTTTTCCCAGTCTTTCTTAGTACGGAAGCTCCAATGAAACCTGTCCACCATGTTTGACTCTGATGGTATTTGAAATACAGGTGGTATAACTTCCAGCATCACAGCTACACACAAGCCACCACAGTACAACAAATTGACAGATAAGTGGTAAATCCAGTCTTTGTTGTTGTTAAATGCCATCGAATTAGTTCCGACTCATAGCGACCCTGTATAGGGTTTCCAAGGTGTGGCTGGTGGGTTTGAACTGCCAGCTTTGTAGTTATTAGTCCAGTGTATATCCTTCAGTGCCACACTGGAATTCCATTCCTCATAACTTAAGGCTTGGGTCAGGCATACCTAAGTCCTAAAATAATATCCGTCCTCTTTAACACTTTAAAGAGGTCTTTTGCAGCAGATTTGTTCCTAACTAGCATATACAAGGAATCCTGGTATGGCTGTGGGATAAAGCCCTGGGCCACAAGGTCGGTTTGAACCACAAAGTTGGCAGTTCAAACTCACCAGTTGCTGCTTGGAAACCTTATACAGGTTCACGATGAGTAAAACCTGACTCCATGGCACTTAACAACAACAACAAAGTATATCCAAATATCTGCCAGACATCTTTATTATTTCATGGTTTTGCAAATATCTAAGATTAACTTATCAGTAATATGATTAATCATTATCAAACCCTCTCTCCATTATGCACACAGTGCACAGACACAAGAATAATAACAAGTAAGCCAGTATGTTTTTCTCTGGATGTCCCTATCTCAGTGACCAGAGCTACCATTTGGGGTGGATCCTGGAATAAGAATGCTTCAGGTTGAATGTAGACCTTACAGTTTCTATGTATAATTTTGGAAACCTTGCTTAATTTCTTTGAACTCTATGTATCTAATGGGGAAAGTTGTCATCATTTTCTCATAGAATTGTTAAAAAATAAATGAGTTAATATACAAAGAGTTTATAACAGTGTCTGGAACATAATAAGAGCCCTGTTAGTATTCTTTCTTTTCATCATCAAGTTAGAGAAGTCACAGACCTATAAATTAACATTGTCAATTTCTTCTTTCTCATAAATCATGTTTCATGCACCATCAACTATTGCTTACTCTGTCCCTTAAATGTCTGTTGAATAGATAACTTCATAATTTTACCTCAATATTTTGTCTCAACCAGAGTCATCTTTCACAAAAACTTTCTTCAGGAACTTCCTTATTGAGCTACCTTCTCTTAATCTTATTTATTTTCAGTGTGCTCTCTTTGTTGTGTCCTTAAATTCCTAAACCACAAACTATGCCCCATGGAATGGTCACCAGTTTTTATAAGATAACATATTACTGGAACATAGCCATGCCCATTCATTCATATATTGTCTGTGGATGGTTTCTCATAGTTGCAGAGTAATGTAGTTGCAAGAAACCTTCTATAAGAAGAGCCAAATATATTTTTTAAAAAGTTTGGTGAGCCTTCTCTGAAACTCAAATATGAACATCACATTTATGCTTAAAACATTTCAAAAGTTTTCACTGAGCATTATAAAACAACCAACACTTTAAAATGATTTTATGGTCATACATACTCATTCTTGCCTACCTTTCCATCTTCTCACTAGCCCCTGGTAACCCAGCACCAGCTATACTGAATTTCTTTCAGTTAATTAAGTATTGAAATTATAGTTTATTAACCAAAACCAAATATCCCTGGTAAATTTTCCTTGTAGGGTTTCCAAGATTGCAATTATTACACAAACAGATTACAACATCTTTCTCCTGTGAAGCAATTGGTGGGTTTGAACAACTGACCTTTTGGTTAGCATCCAAATATTTTAACCAACATACCACTAGGGCTCTACTTATCTGTTTACTTCCTCTAAAACATGCCTAGTATTCTTCACTTATTAACAAATTATATGAAAGCTCTTCGTTTACAATGCTTACCACTGTAATGCCAAGATCTATTACAAAGCCTGTTGTTAAAGTATTATGTGCTGTTGGAGTCAGTTCCAACTAATAAAGACCCTGTATAGAGTTTCCTAGGAGCAGCATGTGGGTTTGAACCACTGACCTTGCAGTTCAAAACAAACTTGTAGCCCAGTATTTATTCTATAGTGCCACACCAGGATTAATGTAGTATATATAATTGTATAAGGAATTATTTAATGGATTATTAAGACCTCATTCTAGAAAATCCCCTTGTCTATCTTCAAAACTAGTTTTATTTTTACTTAACAGGGGTAATTTGATCTTTGAGAGTCTCCTGAATCCTCCCCATTTGGTTGGATTTGAAGATTTCCTCTATTTCAGAGTATAAAAGAGCCAGGGCAGAACTACATATAGGAAAAGAAGGCATCCAATTGTGTGTATTTGCGACACGGACTGACGTCAAAACTGACTTCTATCATTATTACATTACACTTTTAAAATGGAAAGAACAATTAATAAATTCTGAAAAGCAATCATAAAAAGATAAAGGACATATAATAGTAGGTAAAATCATAAAAGACATTTCAGATCATAATCCTATAAATTCTATGAATTCTTACCTTAAACTAGATTGTTGTTGTTAGGTGCCATTGAGTCGGTACTGACTCATAGAGACCCTATGTACAACAGAATGAAACACTGCCCAATCCTGGGCTAACCTCACAACTATTGCCATGTTTGAGCCCACCGATGCTGCCACTTGGCCAATCCATCTCGCTGGGGTCTTCTCCTTTTTCTCTGACCCTCTACCTTACCAAACATGATATCCTTCTCCAGCGACTGGTCCCTCCTGACAGTATGTCCAAAGTGTGAGACACGAAATTTGGCCATCCTGGCCTCCAAGGAGCACTCTGGTTTCACTTATTCCAACACAGATCTGTTGGTTCTGTTGGCAGCCCATGGCACTTTCAATATTCTCCTACAACACCACAACTCAAAAGCATCAATTCTTCTACTGTCTTCCTTATTCACTGTACAACTTTTGCATGCATATGAGGTTATTGACAATATCATGGCTTGGGTCAGGCGCACGTTAGTCTTTAAGCTGGCATCTTTGCTCTTCAACACTTTAAAAAGGTCTTGTGCAGCAGATTTGCCTAATGCAATACATCGTTTGATTTCTTGACTGCTGTTTCCATGACTGTTGATAGTTGATCCAAGAAGAATGAAGTCCTTGACAACTTCAATCTTTTCTATGTTGATTAGAGTGTTGTTTATTGGTCCAGTGGTGAGGAATTCTAGTTTCTTTACATGGAGATGCACTCTATACCGAAGGCTGTGGTCTTTGATCTTCATCAGTAAATATTTTAAGTCCTCTTCATTTTCAGCAAGCAAGGTTGTATCATCTGCATATCGCAGGTTGTTAATGAGTCTTCCTCCAATTCTGATGGCACGTTTTTCTTCATAGAACCCAGCTTTTTGGATTATTTGCTGAGGATGCAGGTTGAAAGAATACAACCCTATCGCACACCTTTCTTATTTTGAATAATAGTGGTATTAACTGGTCTTCCCTGTAGGCCATGGATATTATCCTATCACAGACAGCTTTGTACCTAATGACTGATCTGGAGATGTTCTTTCTGACAATGAATGTAACACCATTCCTCTTCACTTTGTCATTCCCAGCATAGTAAACCATGTGGTTGTCAGATTCAAAATGGCCAATACCAGTCCATTTCAGCTCACTAATGCCTAAGCTATTGATGTTTATGTGTTCCATTTCATTTTTGACAATTTCTAATTTTCCTAGGTTCATACATCATACAGTAATTAAAAGTGGCAAAATATATTCTGAGCTGTGCCTCTTATGCCCTATAACACCATGGGAATGTATGAGTTAATTCTTTAGTTAGAGAATTGGAAACAAAAGAGTTCTAAAGCTTATATTCAAGTTAAATAAGCAAACAAACAAAACTCCCCAGTGTTGTAAAATCCATTTAACCTGTGACCCTGTGGCACAGTGGTTAAAGCACTTGGTTGCTAATGAAAATGTCAGCAGTTTGAATTCACCATCAAATCAAGTGGAGAAAAATGCTGTCTTCAGTTTCTATAAAAACGACAGCCTTAGAAACTCTATGAGGGAGTTCCACTCTGTTTTATAAGGTTGCTATGAGTACATATAAGTTATTGTTGTTTGGTGTTTTTGATTCAATTCGAACTAATAGTGACAATGAATAGGGTTTCTAAGGCTGTAAATCTTTACAGGAGAAGAAAGCCTCATCTTTCTCAGCTTGTAGACTCAAACCGTTAAGCTTGTGTTTAAGCAGCCCAGTTCTTATCCTATAGTGCCACAGTCAAGTTGGATACAGTTATTTTTTTTCTTCCTAATTATAACTACAATTACAACTACAAGTCATTAAGACCAATTTCAATGGCAACTCAATATAAAGAAAACAAAAATCCTCAAATCATCATGATAAATGGAAAAAAATATCAAAATTGTCAAGGATTTCATTTTGCTTTGATCCACAATCAACACTGATGAAAACACCTTCAAGAAATCCAATGAAGTATTGCATTTGGAAAATATGATGCAAAAGACCTCTTTAAAGTGTTAAAGAACAAAGATGTCAGTTTGATGACTAAGATGCATCTGACCCAAGCCATGGTATTTCAATCACCTCATATGTATGTGCAAGCTGGACTATGAATAAGGAAGACTGGAGAAGAATTGCTACATTTGAATGATGGCTTTGTCAAAGAAAATTGAAAGTACTATAAACTACCAAAAGAACAAATAAATCTGTCTTGGAAGAAGTACAGCCAGAATGCTCCTTCAGAGAAAGGATGGTGAGATGTTTTCTCGCATACTTTGGACATGTCATCAGGAGGAATCAGTCTCTAGAAAAGGCCATCATACTTGGTAAAGTAAGCAGTCATTGAAAAAGAGGAAGTCCCCCAATGAGATGGATTGATATAGTGGTTGTAACAATGGGTTCAAACATAACAATGATTGTGAGGATGATGCAAGACTGGGCAGTATTTCATTCTATTGTACACACAGTTCCTGTGAGGCAGAATCAACTAAAAGGCACCTAGCAACAACAAGAAGGACCAATTGCTACAACTATTTGGAGACTTTTGAAGTAATTCTTTGCCTCAAGGGTGGTGTCTATACACCCGCATCTCTAGAAGCGCCTAGGCATCATACCTTTAAACTTTCCAGACTTTCAGACAGAAAACTTCTGTCTTAAAAAACTTTGCATATTATGTAGATAGCAGTGATCACACACATTAGCTGTTAAGTTTTGTTCTTTTTTTGAGAAACAGGATCATAAATGAAGAAAACAAATCTTTGGCTCAATAGCTTTTTTTATGTTGGCTTTTTATGTGCTTTCTTAGAGAAAAGTTATAAAACATGGTTCTTTCCATTTCTATCAAAGACATACATTTTTTTTCCTCTTTTTTGTTCAAGTCACAAAGGAGCCATAACTGTATACATTTTCACATCAGATGTAAAATTCATATCTCACTTGTGACTTATACAAGGAAAATAGGAAGCTCCATTAGACAGACCTACAATTTGTCTGTGAATAGTGATTTGCAGTTGGGGAGTGCTTTCCTTTGAAGTCATTAAATCTTTACAACTAAGTATTCCTTCTGTCTTGACAGATTCCACACATTACCTCATCATATGTATAAAAATGATCTTTAAAAAATATCTTTAATGACTTCAATAATGTCCAAAGTTCATTTAACACTCTCCTTACTTTGCAGAACTACATTTGGAAGCAGTTTTTATCCTGTCACTTCAACAAAAAGCTTGTGTCAGAATTTCAGTGTTCCTTTATATAGTCTTCTGCTGTTATTAACAGAGATATTTTTGAGCCAAATGAATAGTGTAGTCCTCAGTACACCATTGCAAAGAGAAAAGGGAGGAAAAAGAGAGAAAAGGAAAACACCTTTACCTTCTTTAAGTTGCATTGCTTATTGTACATGAAAAATTAAATATGCAATTGAGCAGATATTATTTCAATAAGACTGAAACAGGAAAAGATTCAGTTGTGTTCTGCCTTACCATCAAAGCTGGCAATTCCATTTATTCTTTCAGTATAACTAAAATCACTACTCTTTCTAAACAATAACCTCAATTTTACAGAGAAATGTACTTTTAAATAATCCTGAGAAGATTTAAATCCTACTGTGCTCTTGGACAGTTTTTTTTTTTAATCTCAAGTGATTTAAATAGTGTCTGGAACATAATAGCTGCTTGATAAGCAGTTATTAAATAGATGAATAACCTTGATGACAACTTGAAAAGACCAAAAACTCTTTTAATTCCCCTAAATATGACGGACTGCAAAGTCGGTTTGAACTTCAAGGTTGGTGGTTCAAGCTCACCAGCCACTCTTTGGAAACCCTAAACAGGGTCATTATGGGTTGGAAGTGACTCAATGGCATTTAACAAAAAAGCAAGTTATGATGGTCATGATAAATGGATATGGTATTTTCAAAATGCCTGTAAATATTTACCACCTCCAAAAGCCTCTGGGTCTATATTCCATAATAATGTTGT
>NW_006408526.1:7314076-7318527 GCF_000296735.1 Chrysochloris asiatica
TAATGAGTCTTCTTCCAATCTTGATGCCAGGTTTTTCTTCATATAACCTAGCTTCTCGGATCATGTGCTCAGCATACAGTTTGAATAAATATGGTGAAAGAATGCAACCCTGTCGCACACCTTTCCTAATTTTAAACTATGTTCCCATGTTCTGTTTGAACTACTGCCTCTTGGTCCATGTACAGATTCCTCATGAGCACAATTAAGTGTTCTGGAATACTTATACTTCACAATGTTGTCCATAGCTTGTCCTGATCCACACAATAGAAAGCCTTTGTGTAGTCAATAAAGCATAGGTAAACATCTTTCTGATATTCTCTGCTTTCAGCCAAGATCCATCAGCAATGATAGCCCTCATTCCACATCCTTCAATATGGAACTAAAAATTTTTGCTGTATTATTATACACAGGTCAATGGGAAAATATGAAGAATGCTACATGTGCTATGTATATATATATATATTTTTATTATTATTTTTTTAAATAAAACATATAGTCTTACCTAAAGGTGTTGTAGCATAAATTGTATAGAACCTGATGATGAAAAATGAGTATAAAATCAACTTCAATTTAGACGTTAAGTAAAGGTTTAATTATCCACCAGAATTTACTTTGGGAACAAGATAGCAATTGTTAATACCTCAGCGAGGATTGAAAATATTTGGTCTATGATGGTGGGGGTGGTGTGCTCTGGAGTTGGTTCTGACTCATAGTGACCCTGCTGCACAGGGTTTCCGAGGCTGTAAATCTTTATAGAGCCGAAAACCTCATCTTTCTGCCACAGAACAGCTGGTAGTTTCAAACTGCTGACCTTGATGTTAGCAGCCGACAATGTTAATATAATATCTGATTTGAAACAAAGAATAATTATGAGTCCAGCACCTGACTTGAGAACCAAAGTAACCCAATAACAGTAATAATGATTTTAAAGCTCTCTCTGTGTCACACTTAATACTATCTGCTTGTCTTCCCCTGAGAGAGAATCAGCTGCCTGGAATTTGTTGTCACTATTTCCTTGTGTTCTGTTTCAACAGATTGTTTTACCATATATGAATAAATATCAGAAATATTATTTATTTTGCCATTACTGATTTTTGAACATTGCTAAAGTGTTATACCATACCGAGTCCTTTATGACAATGTTTCTTCAACCTCTATTTCTAAGACACCCCCATGGTATTGAAGGTTGAAGTAATGTACTTATTTTATCTAATATATGAAGTAAGTTAAAAAATTATTGTTACAAAATAGTAATAAAATGTTTATTTAAACAAATGTATAAAAATATTGTTTCTTGGCATCGTCCATCTAGGTGTATATATTTCCGAAGGAATGTTTCCTTCAAGAATTCCCTGAAAAATTCTCTGCTGTTATTTATACCATGCCAAAATGGCAGGCAGTTTTGGCATTCTATAGGTACTCAAATCAAGATCCTTCTTAATGTTCCCTGAGTTTTAGGAACAAAGAGAAACCTAAAGAGGCAACATCAGGGATGTAAGGTAGAGGGGGTAAGGTTTCTCAATAAAATTCTCCTAGGAGGACATCATCAAAGAATGAACTGGTATGTTGTTGTGATGGAGAACACTGGCCTTTTTCTCACTAATCTTGTTACTCTTTTGCATAAAACTTGTTGATAATAAACTCCCATGATCATCCTATATCCTTTGAGAAAATAATGTCAAGGTTACCTCTTTGGAGTTCCCCAAAACAATTATCTTAACCTTCTGAGCTGACCTCTTGCAACTCTCTTAGAAGCCACTATTTTGATTGGACCTTTCTTTTAAGAAGGTATCCAAATAAAACTAAGGCAAATATGTAAGTTAGAGAACTTGCCTGAAGCCATCCACAGCACACGCACACACATGTTTAAGCATGCATTGTTTGAAATATACCTGTGCAATAGGTAGATTGGAACCCTAGTAGCAATACTTTTTTACTTACACTCAGATAATAAAGCAGTTTATAATTACATAAAATATTGACACTACATATTTCCAAAACTTATTTTTTCCTTATTCAATCAATCCACCAGTTGTCTGTCAGTAAGTTATGTTGTAGTGGCTTGTGTATTGCTATGAATCAGGGAGCTATGGCACCAGTATTTTGGATACCAACCAGTAGGGTCACCCATGGTGGACAGGTTTCAGATGAGTTTCTAGACTAAAACAGACTAGAAAGTAGGAGAGACGGACTAATTTCAAATATTTAGTCACTGAAAACCTTAGAATAGCATTGGAACACTATCAGATAGCAGCATAATATTGAGTATTGAAACATGATGAAGAGTACCAGAATATTGTCATAGGTAATGCTGGAAAATGAGCCCCTTAGGTTGGAAGGCACTCAAAATACCACTGGGGAAGAGCTGCCTCTTTAAAGTAATGTTGACTGTTACATGTGATATGGAGTAAAGGTATCAAGACCGTCATTTGCTAATGGGGCACAACTCAAAATGAGGAGAAACAGCTGTAAAAATCCATTAATAATCAGAACATGAAATATATGAAGTATGAATTTAAGAAAATTATCTAAAATTAAAATGGAATGTATAAACATTGATATCCTAAGTATTGTTATTGTTTTTAAGTGCTGTTGAGTCAGTTTTGACTCAGCAACCCTGTATAGGGTTTCCGAGGAGTGACTGGTGAATTCGAACTGTTAATATTGTAGTTCAGACCAACCTTGCAGTCCAGTGCATTATCCCTAGCACTACACCAGGACTCCATCCTAGGCATTCACAGCATAATAAACCATTTGATTTTCAGATTCAAAATGGCCACTGTGGGTCAGAACTATCTCGACAGCACTTAACAACAACAAGGAAGACCACTTAATATCACTATTATTCAAATTTACACACCATTCAATAAAGCCAGTGATGATGAAATTGAAAAATTCTACCAACTTCTGCATGCTAAAATTGATCAAACATGAAATCAATATGTATTGACAATTACTGCTCATTGCATGCAAAGGTTGGAAACCAAGAGGAAGCTTCAGTCTTTGGAAAATAAGGCCTTGATGATAGAAACGATGTGGAAAATCACATGATAGAACTTTGTAAGACCAATGACTTTTTCACTGCAAATAACCTTTTTTAAGCAACATAAAAGACAACTATACACATGGACCTCACCAGATGAAATATACCAAAATTAAATTGACTCCATCTGTGGAAAGATCCTGAGGGAAAGCCCCATTTAATAAGGTCAGAGTCAGTCTTCGTGCCATCAGTTGCTCTTATGCAAGTTAATGTGGAAACAGAAGAAAATTAAAACAAGTCCACGAGAACCAAAATATAACCTTGAACATATCCTACCTGAATTTAGAGATCATCTCAAGAACAGATTTGATGAATTAGACACTAATGACTGAAAACCATAGACCTATGAAATGACATCAAGAACATCATGCTGGAAGAAAACAAAAGGTCATTAAATAGACAAGAAAGAAGGAAAAGATCAAAAAGGATGTCAGAAGATACTCTGAAACTTGCTCTCCAGCATAAAGATGTTAAAGCAAATAGAAGAAATGAGAAGGTAAAAGAGAGTAACAGAAAATTTCAAAGGGCAACTCAAGAAGACAAAGTAAAATATTATAATGAAATGTGCAAAGACCTGGAGCTAGGAAATGAAAAGGGAAGAACATGTTGTTTAGCATTTCTCAAGCCGAAAGAACTGGAGTAAAAAATGAAGCCTGGACTTAGAATATTGAAGTATTCTATGAGCCAAATATTGACTCATGTAGAAATCATCAAAAGAAAGATGGAAGGAATACACAGAGTTGCTATACCAAAAAGAAATGGCCAGTGTTCAAACTTTTCATGAGGTAGCATATAATAAAGAGTGAATGATCCTGAAGAACAAAATCCAAGGTACATTGAAGGCATTGGCAAAGAAGAAAGTCACCTCTAATACAAATTGAAATCTTTCAACAAACTGATGCAGCACTAGAGGCACTCAGTCATCTATGCCAAGAAACTTTAAAGACAACTACCGGGTCAAGTGATGAGTTCTAGTGTGGTGCTGTTGGATAAGCACTAGCCCAAAATGTCAGTGGTTCAAACTAACCAGCCACTTCCTGGAAACCCTATATAGGGTCACTATGAGTGTAACTCTACTCGACAGCACTTAACAACTACAATTATGTATATATGTGTGTGTGTATATGTAGTACAAGGCCAGTTTGTAATGTGTAACAGATGTTGTTGGGTCTTGTCTTAGTGGTGGAGTAATATGTTGTATGCTTGTAGCTTGGCTATATGGCCACAATTGCTGTTTCTTCTTATGCGACTTAGGGAGGGTAAGTTCCCACCTCCAAGAAGGTTGTGTGATAAAAAGGACTAAAAGCAGAAGTAATATAAACGCATGGGCAGAAATCACCACTTTGGAGTGGGGATGTGGCTTTGGTTAACTTTTTATGTTCCCTGTCCCACCAGAATAGCCGCTGGA
>NW_006408526.1:7320222-7321690 GCF_000296735.1 Chrysochloris asiatica
AGGGTTTCCGAGGGTGTAAATCTTTACGGGAGTAGAAAGCCTCATCTTTCTCCCGCGGAGCGGCTGGTAGTTTCGAACCACTGACCTTAAGGTTCGCAGCACGATTTGTAACCACTATGCTACCAGAACTCCGCACAAAATGTAGCACTTGAAATTAACATCCACTTCTTTTTTCTTTTAAGACTTTGGATTGGTTGTGTGAGTCAGCTGACATGGGTCAGGCTGGGCTGATCTCAGCTGTGCTAGCTTATGAATGTATCAGCTAGTGGGTCCACTAGAATTTGACTGGTGTGGAATGCCCTCAGCATAGGTAATAGAGCCTTGTTCCATGTGATTGTTCATTCTCCAGAACACTAGCTCAAACTTGTTCTGTTGGCAAAGGCAAAGGTCCAAGAGGCAGAAGTACAAAAGTCTTCTTAAACATGCATTTTAATGGCCAGAGCAAGTCAGATGAAAAACTATATTAAAAGAATTGATTAACAAACTGGAGTTTCTTATTAAAGGACCTGCAAAGTATCCATGGCAAAGGACGAGGATATAAACAATCATGGAGAATTAGGACTGTTTTTGCAGTTAAGCTGCCATACTGGCCAAGGTTCCACACTTTTAATTCTTTGTATTCTTTGTTAGTTCTACTGGTATTCCAGCTAGATTTTGTTTTCCTGAGCTCATCTCTTTCTTATACTAACTTAGATGTCTGTAGCTAGTAACAACACATACATTTAACATGCTATTTTCTAACTCTTTCTTAAGGTTCTCTAAACACTTAGATGACCTTTCCTAGTTAACAAATATAATAGTTTTATCACTTTGTAACATGAGTCTCCATCTTTTCACTTCTAAATGTCCAATCCATATCTAATTCCTCCCAATCGCTATGCAAATTCCAAATCTTTGTGCATTGTTATTATGGCAGTCAACCATTGCAATGCACCCGATATCTATGTTGTAAGGTAACACTAGAAGGTACAACATATAAAACCTGCAGTTTCAGGAGTTTGAAAGATGTTTATTAATCATGTAATGTCAGACAAAAGAATTATTGATTGGCATTGATGATGAATTAGTTTGGCACTGTCCTTCCACACTCATTTTGAGAGCCAATCTCAGCTATTTCAATCTGTAACTTCCATGTTGCCCTGGACATTAATATCCATTGGATAGCAGAAGAAGAGCGATTAGAGGATTCACAGATTTTATAGAATACTTCTGCCACCAAAAATCAGACTCTTAATCATGCCCATATATATGAGAAAAAGTGGATGCCCCCCCCCAAATTAAATTGCTTTAAATTTTTGAAAAACCCTGCAATCAGTGGATGACTGCAGATACAATCACTGAATAATACATTTGTCTTAATCTTGTTAGCGTACCTTCAAAAAACAGGTTCAGTCAAATCAGTGGCTTCCCAGGCAATCCAAAAAGACCCGTTAAATTCAAGACAGCGGTCATCTCAGACAGTATGGAA
>NW_006408526.1:7322285-7356978 GCF_000296735.1 Chrysochloris asiatica
AAATAAATTTTGATATACATGTATGGACAATATGCCATGCTCAGATAAGTGTTATTCTAAGTGCATGGTTGGATCTTTTATGATTCATGCATTATGTATCTCAACAAGCAAAAATTGCCTTCTTTTAATCCAGCCATTTTAATGATCTGTTTTATTCCTAAGGAACAAGTCACAAGGTGCTAAAAGCTATGCTAGAGTTCTTACCATAGCATTCTTTAAAGCAGTAACTGTGGCAAGTACTTCCGTAAGAAAATATTAATGGTTATATATCCTACATTTAGTAATTAAAATCCATGCTAGGATGTTATAAGAGATGTGAGTAGCATTTTGCTATTTAAAGGAAAAAAATGTAGCTGACTATACAAATAAGGATGGGGAGTGCTAGTGGCACTATAGGATAAGCACTGAACTGCTACCATAACATCAGCTGTTCAAACCAAGCAGCTGCTCTGCAGAAAAAGGATGAGTCTCTCTGCTTCTGTAAGCGATACCTCAAAATCCCTATACGGCATCACTATGAGTGGAAACTGACTCGATAGCACCTAACAACAATAACAACATACAAATAAGGAAATACTTCGCTTTACAGGAAGCATTTAGGATGAGTCTCAAAAGTTTAGTAAGGTTTTAACACATATGATTGGAAACACAGATGAGTTTCTGGGTCAGAAGCTGTGGAAGGAAATAGTAGGAAATCAAACTGAAAAACAAATAAGGACTGTGTCCAGAGCAGAGAGTGCATTAAAAATGCATAATAATAAATAAATCAGTGGAACAGAACTGAGAGCCTGAAAGAGATACAAGTATGTGGGAACCAATTATATGACAAAAACAGCATTTTAAATATTATGGGGAAATGATTACATTTATTTAATAAAACTTAAAATTTCCAGACAGATTAAAGATCCAAACACTTTAAAGTAATAAAAAAAAATTACAGGAATTACTATAGGACCTTGGGTTTAAAGTTATTTTTTTAAATAAGCAAAAAATCCACAAGTATAATGGGCATGTTTGTTTTTCACCAAAAAAAAAAATCACAGATGCTATCATAAAATAGCAATACACTAGAGGAGAATATTTCTGAGAAAGTTATGATGGCTCTAATATATTAAAAAAACACTCTAAGAAATTAATGTTTTTAAATGCCAACAGAAATGAAAAATGAGAAAAATAGTATAAGTAGACAATTTCAAGAAAAACAGATGCATATGGCCAATAAGATTATAAAAAGATATTCAACCTTCATAGAGTTGATAGAAATATTAATTCAAATAGCAACAAAATACTGTTTAATATCAGTATTAATCAGATTGATCACATACAATGCTGACAAGGATATGGGGAAATAGTCTCATACATTACTGATAGGTGTGGGAACTGCTACTATATTATTGAAAAACAATCTGGCAGTACTTATTAAAATGAAAAATGTACATGCCCTTTGATCCATCAATCCCACTTTTGTGAATGTCTGCTGCAGAAAATAAAAGCAATGGTACATGATATATGTGCAAGGTTGTTTATAGGAACCTTTTATTTTTTATTTTTTCAAGTGGCAAAAAAAGAAAAAGAAGCACAAAAACAAAAGTAGCAGTACGCTGAATATCTGACTATAGAGGATGGTCCATTCAATTCTGATGGATCTATAGCCACACAATAGAATAGTATACAACTATTATCCAGGTAAATCAGGCCAAGTTTATGACTAAAATATTTAAGGTTTTAGTAATGAAATTGCAAATACAGAAGATTTCTATTTATTAAAATAAATGCAAAATTAGCTCATTGTGTATGTGTAAACCTACCTCATAGAGACAAGGTGGAATTAAATTTTTTTGGTGAGGAAAGAAGAGATTTACAGGGTGAAGGGGAAAATGTGTATTTAAATCACAACTCTTGTTGGACTTGTTGCAATAAGCACATAATACTTTGGCAATTTCTCCAGCTTACTTTTATTATTTCAAATTGTAACAAAAGTTAAAAATAAAATATACTGTATTGAAATGTACATAGTATTGCCTCTGAATTGCTCTCCTGAAATATGAATGAAAAAGAAACTCACCCTTTGTAATCTAACTACTTACCAAACAATCCACATGGAAAGTGAACTGTATTAAGCAGCACAAAGTCCTTAATTGTGATTACATTTTATTGTGCTCAGCCTATTAAGTACTTAAATTACCAGATAACAGAATCTATGTTACTAATAGTGGAAAGTGTATTAACAGTATTTTTGCTCCCTATTGTAGCCCTGTTCCAACAATCACATGGATGAAGGTTAATGGTTATATTCCTAGTAAAGCACGTCTGCGGAAATCTCAGGCAGTGTTGGAAATACCAAACGTGCAGCTGGATGATGCAGGCATATATGAATGCAGAGCTGAAAACTCACGTGGAAAAAATTCCTTTCGTGGACAATTACAAGTATACAGTAAGTGTTCACAGCAGAGTATGATGCTTTAGTCCCGAGAGTCAAACTGAAATTGCAAATTAATTCCAATTAAGCATTGTTTGTTAGATACATAAAATCCAAAGAATAATTTATAAACATACTTCTTTGAATTTTAGAACAGCATGTGAAATTATACTATACAGAAAGATGGTTTAAATTAAACATGAAGGAGAACTATCGGTCTTTACAGCATAACGTGTTTGTATCCTTTAAAATGAGACAGCTTCCTGGCATCAGATGTAGCCTTTGCTAAGTTAAAAGTATTGGAATTTTTCTAATATATTCAAGCCCTTGGCCTAAATCAGAACTACACAAAGTACTGTCCACAGGACCAAATTCTGCCCAGCTGCCTGGTTCAGTACATAAGATTTTATTGGAACATAGCCACACCCTTTCATCTATATAGTGTCTATATTGGCTTTTGTGTTGCATTGGTAGAGTTGATGGTTGAGAAAGACATCAGCTGGCTCACAAAGCCTAAAATATTTACTCTGGCCATTTACAGAAAAGATTTTGCTGACCCTTAATCTATATTAATATGTCCAACTGACAAATAGCCTCTATGACCAACAAGTGTTTATGATGTTGTTGTTAAGTGTCCTTAAGTTGGTTCTGATTCATAGCGACCCTGTATAGGATTTCAGAAGCTGTAAATCTTTGAGAAAGCTGAATCTTTCTCCCTCAGAGAGGTCCACTGAGCTTGTGGCTCCAGTTTAGTGTTTATCCCACAAAGACACTGCACTCCCTACAAGTGTTTATGTTGTCCCCAAAATGCCAAATAACAACCAAGTTGTGTTTAAGAATTAAAAAAATCTGGTTAAAAAATACCTACAATCTCATCTTTACTTCTGTTTGTCTGCCTGTGTACCTTTGAGTTGGTGGAGTTTTGGCGTGGTACTGTGGGCTAATGCACTGGACTGCAAAGTTGCTTTGTATTGCAAGGTCAGCAGTTCAAGCTTACCTCCTTGGAAACCCTGTACAGGGTTGCTATGGGTCAGAATCAACTCAAAAGCACTTAAAACCATCCATGGGTAGGTAATAGTATCCTCATTTTTCAGATGAAAGTATTATGAAAAGATGGGTACTCTAAGCCAAAACATTCACACAAGCAAATATAAATGCTGATTCCACTAAGCGAATATGACTGTTGTGGTGTCTTCCGATTGTTGTTGTTAAGTACCATCAAGTTGGTACTGACTCATAATGACCCTATAGAGGATTTCTGAGGAGTGGTTGGTGAGTTTAAACAGCCAAACTTGCAGTTCAAACCAACCTTTCGATTGAGAGCAAATGTCACACCAGGACTCGTGTCACGTGATTAGTTCTTTAAAAACTGAAATGTCCTTTGAGGGACTATAAAGAGTATTTTGAAATGCTAATATCTGAAATCCATTCTTCTTCTCTTATTTCTAATAACACCTCTAGGAATCCAGCACTCCAACCAAATTTGTTATGAGATACATGTTTATCTATTTATTCATTTAATTTTTATTAAATGCCTAGTATTGTTTCTATGTGCTAGCCATAGAGCTTTCAAGAAACTCATATTCCATTGGATTAGGTAAAAAGCAAACCCAGTATTAGAGTTGAGCGTGCTATGTTCTGTGATGAAGGAGTGTGCAAAGGATTATGTGAGCACAGAGTATAATGCATTTGCTCCTGTGAGGCAAGAACGTTTGTAGAGAGTATCTTTACCTTAATGTCTAAACAGGAGAATGCATCCTGAGAGAAATGGACAAAGAGTCACTTAAATATTTTTATGATCATGTCGTAGCACTAGCATACATTTATTTAATTTTAGGCCATTGATGTACTTGGATGAAATCTACATAGAAAACTGTTCACAATTTCTTAAAGAAAATCCCTCCTAACCATAAACAAAAGCCCATGTCATTAAGTTGATTTCAACTTTTAGTGACCCCATAGGACAGAGTGGCACTGTAGGATAAGGGAAGGACTGCAAGGTCAGTTTGAACCACAAGGTCTGCGGTTCAAAATGGAGCAATTTCTCCTCAGAAACCCTATACTGGGTGGCTGTGAATTGGAACCGACTCAATGACACTTAACAACAACATGGAACACAGTCGGAGTCCTGGTATGGCATTGTGTTGTTTTTTGTTGTTGTTACCATGTACCATGGAGTTGGTTCTGACCCATAGTGACCCTGTACCGGGTTTTCGAGGCGGTAAATCTTTACAGGAGCAGAAAGCCTCATCTTCTCCAGTGGAGCAGCTGGTAGTTTCGAACTGCTGACCTTGAGGTTCGCAACCCGATTCGTAACCACTACACTACCAGAGCTCCTTTAGGATAACATAAAGTTGATTTGAACTGCCAGGTCAGCACTTCAAACTCACCAGGCACTCCCTGGAAATCCTACATAGGGTCGATATGCTCTGTCCTATGTTGTTTACATGCAACTCAACGGCATGTAACAAACATCATAGGACAGAGCAAAATTGCTCCATAGGATTTCCAAGATAGTAATATTTACAGAAGTCCTGGTGTTGTGCTGTAGGATAAACATTGGACTGCTAACCTCACAGTCTGTGGTTCAAGCCCACCAGCCACTCCTTGGAAACCATACACAGGGTTACTGTATGTTGGAACTAACCTGAAGTCACTTAACAACAACAATATTTGTGGATGCCTACTATGGTACCTTTTTCCTATGGAGTTGCTGGTAAATTTGAACCACAGACTTTTGATTATCAGTCCAGTACTTGGTATGGTGCTGTGGGCTAATGCGTCATACTGCAAAGTCATTTGAACTGCAATGTCGGTGGCTCAAGCTCACCAGCTGCTCCTTGGAAACCCTATACAGGGTCCCTGTAGGTTGGAATTGATTCGATGGCACTTAACAACAACAATACTTAACCACTGTAGCATAGGACTCCTTTTTCTAACCATGTTGTTGTTATTGTTAAGTGCTATCAAGTATGTTACAAATTATAACTACCCTGTATAGTGTTTCAAAATGTGGCTGGTGAGTTTTAACAACCAAATTTGTGATTAGCATTCCAGTTGTTATGCTAACCAAAGAGAAAATAAACGCTGCTTCTGTACCCCAATGGAAAAAGAATTAACATTCAAATACGTTATAGGGTGGCACTATGGGTAATGCGTTGGACTGCAATGTCGATTTGAACTGCAAAGTCATATGTTCAAGCTCACTAGCCCACTCCTCAGAAACAATGTACAGGGTTGCTATGAGTTGGAACCAACTCAATGGCATTTAACAACAACAAACATTATGTCAGTTTACCCAAACAGTTCATGGTATGCAATATTACCAGGCTCTCCTTACAGATAAACATTGGATAATGAAGAACAAGAATTCAATCAGAACTTTGCTACTCCAAACTATACACACAAAAACACAAAATAAGAAGTTCCTGTTATTTTGAGAACCATGAGAGGAATTCCAAAGTTTCTGTCTTAGACAATTACCATACTAAGAACTGAACGGTGAACCACAAGTCTGTTGGTTTGAGTCCACCAGTCATTCTGCAGCAGAAAAATGATGATTTCTAATCCTGCAAAGATTCACAGCCTCAGAAATCCTATACAGAGTAGATATGATTCAGAACGGACTCTAACAACAAAAAAGAGATTGTACAGTCTGGGCTTCAGAGGCTTCTGCAAGGTCTCCCACCCTAACCCAGTTACTTGATTCCTAGGTATAAACTATTATTTCAAGGGAAATATGTTTGTTTTGTTTTTTTTAACTGATTTCATTTAGTATTACTGATGTGTTTGTTCTCTGGTAGGAGAGTATGCTAATGAGAAAAAGCCTGTGGGTTCTCTTTGTCATGTACATTTATATGTCCACTGGGAGGTAGACAGGTAAAGACAAACCTGTCCATAGCATTCATCATTTTAAATAGAAAAATGATCTTGATTGTTACCCAGAAAAAGAAACTGGGTAAATTGGTTACTTGGCATGTATTTCTGCCAATTTAGGGAAGGGATCTTAGAAGCATGTGACTTCTCCCTATTGCAGGCTCCATCAGGTCATATACATCTTGACTTGCACTAGATGAACTCAGTTTATGTCAGCTAACCTGAGTCAATTAACAATGAACAATTAACAGTGCCCTATTTCACTTATAGAATTACATGGTTTTTACATGGCCACCCTACTTTTGTACTTTGGAAAACGTTTATGTTTGATTAGAGAGATTTCACTTTGTGAAACTCTGAAATGTAGGGGAAAAAAATCGTGTGCAGTATTTCCAGTTAGCTGGCAGTAGTTATGGAATGAAATGAGGCATGAATAGTCCACTGTTTCTATAGTTTATCTTTAGAGCCATTCCTTAGTAGAATGGGTTCTGTTGGAAATTGTAGTACTTGTCTTCTCCTGTTGGATCTCCAAATGATCAGTATTTTCAGAGAACAAGGTCTTTCCTGGAGGGAGGGTATAGTTTTCTTGGAAGGTTAATTATATTTGTGCTCAATTCTTTGACACAAAAGATGAATCTGAGTTCTAAGTAACCTTTCTAAACCCCCTTTTTTTAAAGTGACTTCTAAAGTAGTTTTTGTTGTAATTGGTAAGCAACAACTCATAGTGTACATGTATTGAATTTCTGAATGCAGCTGCTGTGTTTGAACTACTCACATTGTAATTAAATGTCCACTGCTTATCCTATAGCACCACATCAGATAGTCGGTATCTATTTAAGCCACATTTGTTATTTTTATGACTCAGTATCTGTGTTGTTCTCACAACAGAATAAAGCATTACAAATAAAGAGGTGCATGGTGGTTAAATATGCAAAATTTAAGGTGAATTCACATGTTTAAATTAATATTCATATTAGCATATGTTGGTGAGATTGTTGTTGCAAGGTGCCACTGAATCTGTTCCAAGTCATATCGACCTTATGCACAAAAGAACAAAACACTTCCTGGTTCTGCACAATCTTCACAATTGTTGTTAGGCTGGACCTCTTTGTTGCTTCTCCTGCACCAATCTATCTACTGAGGTTCTTTCTATTTTTCATTGACCCTACTCTTGATCAAGCATAATGTCCTTCTCCCAAGACTGGTCTTTCTAGATGACATGTCTGAAGCATGAAAGACAAAGTCATGCTATCTTGGCTTCTAGTGAGCATTCTGGCTGTATTTCTTCCAAAACAGATTTGTTTGTTCTTCTGAGAGTCCATGGTACTTTCAATATTCTTCTCCAACATCATAACACAAATGCATCAATTCTTCTGTGGTCTATTGTATTCATTGCCCAAATTTCAGATGCATATGAGGGAATTAAAAATACCATGGCTTGGGTCAGGCACACCTTAGTCCTCATACTGATATATTTGCTCTTGAATACTTTAAAGAAGTCTTGTGCAGCTGATTTGCCTAAGACAATATGTAGATCAATTTCTTGACTGCTGCTTCCTTGAGTGTTGATTGTGAATCCCAGCAAAATGAAATATTTGACAACTTCAATCTTTTCTCCATTTATCGTGATGTTATTTTGGGTCCATTTGTGAGGAAGATTTTTTGTTTCTTTTTTTACTTTAAGGTGCAATCCAAACTGAAGCCTATATTCTTTGTCTTCTAAAGACCTCCTGATAAAAGAAGTATTTTTAGTACTCTTTGTTTTCAGCGAGCAAGGCTGTACCATCTGCACATCACAGGTTGTTAATCAGTCTTCCTCCAGTCCTGGTGCCATGTTGTGCTTTATATTACCCAGCTTCTCAAATCATTTGCTCAGCATACACATTGAAAGGTCGCAAATACCTTTCTTGATTTTAAACGATTCAGTATATCCTCACTGTGTTTGAACAACAGCCTCTTAATCTATGTACAGGTTCCTCATGAGCACAATTAAATGTTCTGGAATACCCATTCTTCACAGTGTTATCCAAAGCTTGTCATGATCTACAGTCAAAATTCTTTTTGTAGTCAATAAAGGACAAGTAAACATCTTTCTTGAAAGAGGTGCAGCCAGAGAGCACCTTAGAGGCCAGGATGGCCAAACTTTGTCTCTCATGCTTTGGACATATTGTCAGGAGGGACCAGCTGCTGGAGAAGGATATTATATTTGGTAAGGTGGAGGGTCAGAGAAAAAGAGGAAGACCCCCTACCAGATGGATTGGCCAAGTGGCAGCATCTATGGACTTAAGCATGGCAACAGTAGTGAGGTTGGCCCAGGATTGGGCAGTGTTTCATTCTGCTCTGCATAAGGTTGCTATGAGTTGGTACCAACTCGATGGCACCTAACAACAACAACAAACATCTTTCTGGTGTGGCACTGTGGGTTAATGTGCTGGACTGCAAAGTTGGTTTGAAATGCATGGTTAGTGGTTCAAGCTCACCAGCTGCTCCTTGGAAACCCTATACAGGGTCATTATGGGTCGGAACCGACTTGACAACACTTAACAACAACAACAAACATCTTTCTGTTTTTTTCTGCTTTCAACCAAGATCCATCTGACATTAGCAATGATACCCCTAGATCCACCTTCTTTTCTGAATCTTGTTTGAATTTCTGGCTGTTCCCTGTCCATTTTTTAATTATCTTCAATTAATTTTACTTGCATGTGATATTAATTATATTGTTCAATGGTTTCCACATTCCATTGGGTTGCCTTTCTTTGTGGTGGGCACAAATATGGATTTCTTCTAATCAGTTGGCCAGGTAGCTGTCTTCCAAATTTCTTGGCATAGATGTATGAGTGCCTCCATGGTTGCATTAGTTTATTGAAAGATTTCAATTTGTATTCTGACAATTCCTGGCGCCTTGTTTTTCATCAGTGCCTTCAGTGCAGCTTAGATTTATTCCTTCTGTACTATAGGTTTTGAGCATATGCTAACTCTTAAAATGGCTGAATATCAACCATTTCTTTTTGGCAAAGTGACTCTGTGTATACTTTACATCCTTTTTTATGCTTTTGCATCATTAAATATTTGTCCATGAAATACTTCAGCATTTTAAGCTGAGGCATGAATTTTTCCTTCATTTCTTTCAGCTTGAGAAAATGCTGAGCATGTTCTTCCCTTTTGGTTTTCTAACTCAAAATCTTTGCACATTTCATTATAATACTTTACTTTTAGTTCTTGGACTGACCTTTGAAACTTTCCATTCAGCTCTTTTACTTCCTTATTTGTTCGCTTCATTTTTGTTTAACTATGCAGGAGAGCAAGTTTCCAAGTCTCTTGTGATACCCATTTTGGCCTTTTCTTTCTTTCCTGTCTTGTTAATGGCCTTTTGCTTTCTTTTTGTATGCTTTTGTTTTGTTTTGTTTTTATGTCATCCCATAACTTTTCTGGTCTTTGGTCATTAGTGTCTAATGCATCCAATCTGTCCTTGAGATGATCTCTAAATTCAGGTGAGATATATTCAAGGTCATATATTGACTCTTGTGGACTGCTTTTAGGTTTTCCAGCTTCAGCCTGCATGTGAGCAATTGATAGTGTGTTCACAGTCTGTCCCTTGCCTTATTTTAACTGATGGTGTGGAGCTTTTCCAAAGTCTCTTTCCACAGATTTGATTCCTTTGTATTCCATATTTCATCTGATGAGTTCAATGTGTATAGTCATTGCTTATGTTGTTTAAGAAAGGTATTTGCAATGAAAAGGTAATTGGTCTTACATAATTCTATCATCATCTCCAACAACATTTCTATCACTAAGATCATATTTTCCAATTACTAATTCTTCCTTTTTGTTTCTAACCTTCACATTCCAATCATTAGTAAGTATTAATAAATCTTGATTGCATAGCTGATCAATCTCAGAAGGAAGAAGTTGGTTGTTTAGTGTCATCGAGTCAGTTCTGACTCATAACAACCTTGTATAGAGTTTCTAAGGACTGTATGGTGAGTTTGAACTGCCAACATTGTGATTCAAACTGACCTTGCAGTGCAATGCTTTATCTCACAGTATCACACCTGGACTCTGAAGAAGTTGGTACAATTAATCAATTTCATCATCACTGACTTTGTGTTTAGTGTATAAATTGGAATGATAGTTGTATTAACTGGTCTTCTTTGTAGGCATATAGACATTATCCTGTCACAGACAGAAATAATGAGAGAACAAAAGGAAAGAGAGATGCAAGGGAAGGAGGAAAGAAATGAAAGAGAAGGAGCAAGCAAGCAAGATCAAATATCAAACACCTTTCAGCAGTTTTATATTATAAAGCTCTCCCATGTAGAAAGTTCTATGTGTCCAGAAAAAAATATATATATTATACAAATATGTGTACTCTATGATTTTAAACTACATATCATGTGCCCAACGACTAGTATTTTATTGCCCTATGGAATATGGTCAAGGAGCTCTGGTAGCGTAGTGGTTACAAATTGGGCTGCGAACCGCAAGGTCAACAGTTCGAAACTACCAGCTGTTCCATGGGAGAAAGATGAGACTTTCTGCTCCCATAAAGATTTACAGCCTCAGAAACCCTGTACAGGTTCGCTATGAGTCAGAACCAACTCCACGGCACATAACCAACCAACCAACCATGGAATATGGTCAGTGTAGCTATGATCTGTGAATCTACTGCAGTTGAAATAAATCAGTATTAAAATATACCTGAACCAAAATTCTTAAATAAAAGTTACATAGCATGTACTAAATATTGAATAAGGAGTGCAGTTGTGTTTTTCATAGAGTATTAAAGATTTCCTTATTTCTTTTAGTTCTAGACCACATCCTTTGAAAACTTTATGACTTCCTGTATTTCCAATTTGATTGTAAATTTTTTTAAAGTCAAAAACTATGTTTTTCAATTTCTTTTTGGCATTAAAAATGATGCTGATCACACAGTGGATAATTTTAATTAAATCTCTACTCTTATTATAAATATCAATGGCTTAAATATGCACATCATCTAATATATATTAAAAAGTGGATGAAAGTCAGGGAGTCTAAAGAACTAATAAAGGAAACTAATAATTGAGAAGAACTTAAGTTCTAAACTATTGTGCTGATTGATATTTTGTACATTTTAATTCACCATAACACTGTTGTTGCTGTTATTAAGTGCCATTGGGTCAGTTCCCACTCAGAGCATCCCAGTATAAGGTTTCTAAGGAGCAACTGCAGAAGTTTGAACATTGAGGTCCTGTGTTCATCTTATACTACCACACAAGGGTATTCAAATTCTCACTTGAAAGATGAGGAAACTAAGGCCTAGAAGAATTAAGAAGCTTATTACTCAAAGTCTCATTCATAATAAGCCATAGAGTCAGAATCCAATTCAGAACTGGAGTTAATGCCACAGTCCAATCTTCTTCCTCCCCATCTTTACCCCAGCCTAACCATAGTCTGCTATGGGGACCTGAGATAGGCAATGAGAATATCATGGAAAGTTGTGGCTGTTAAGTGCCTTTGAGTCAGTTTCAATTCACAGTGACCCTGCATAGGGTTTCCAAGGAGCAGCTGTTGAGTTTTAACTGCTGAACTTGTGGTTAGTCATCCAGTACTGATCCTACAGCGCCACACTAGGAGTCCTAGTTACTTGCTATTTTCCATACTTATGTTAATGCTAGAAAAATTATGGTAAATATGGAGATCCTTGCCATTATTTCTCATTTCTTTGCAATTTTGTTTAGTTACATTGTTGTTGTTGTTGTTAAATTCCATTGAGTTGGTTCCGGCCCATAGCGACACTATGTAGGGTTTCCAAGGAAGAGCTGGTGAGCTTGAACCATCAACCTTGCAGTTCAAACTGACTTTGCAGTCCAGCACAGTAACCCACAGTGCCACAACCACACATTAGGCATGATTTATAAAGATGTTTTACTTGTTAAAGCATATTTAAGAATTATTATAGACAATGATAAAAATCTAGACACTGCTGAAGAATTTTCTAAATAAAGGAAACTTCTTAATCCCAATTACCTGGAGAAACATTCCTACCTTGAATTTTATTGCAGTTACAAAAATGCTGCTATATATGTATATGTACGTGTGTGGGGGGGTATGGTGGCACTGTAGCATAAGCACTGAACTGCTGACCTACTAAGATCAGTAGTTCAAACCACCAGTCACTCCTCAGGAAATCAATGAGGCTTTCTGGTCTCATAAATATTACTGCCTTGGAAACCATTCAGAGCCGCCTTTGGTCAAAAGCAACTGAATGGTAGTGGGTTTGATTTGGTTTGATATATATACACTACAGCCAAAAGGGCTTCAAAGAGTTCATGTAAAAACTGAACTGAAAGGTATTATAATTTTTTCATGAGCCTTTTTGAAGCCCCTTTATGTATGTGCATCTGTGTGTGTGTGTGTATTTTGTTGTTGTTGATGTTAACTGCTGTCTAGTCATTTCTGGCTTATAGAGGCCCTGTATAGGGTTTCCAAGGAGTAGATGGTAATTTTGAACTGTTGCTCTTGTGGTTTAAACCATCCTGGCTGTCTAATGCTTTATACCACAGCACCACACCAGGACTTCCCGTGTGTGTGTGTGTGTGTGTGTGTGTGTGTGTGTGTGTGTGTGTTAGAGTCCTGGTGTCACGCTGTTGGTTAATGTGCTGAACTTCAAAGTCAGTTTGAACGTCAAGGTCGATGGTTGGTGTGGCACTGTAGGATCGACTCAACACTGGACTGGGGACCACAAGGTTGGAAGTTCAAATCCACCAGTTGCTCCCAGGAAACCAAAAACAAGGGTCACTATGAGTCAGAATTAACTCTTTGGCACTTAACAACAACATATATATGTTCATATGAGTCTTGGTGTGATGCTGTAGGAGAAGCACTGTACCTCTAACTACAAGGTTGGTGGTTCAAACCTTTTGGAAACCCTTTCCAAGGTTGTGATGAATCAGAACCAACTCAGTAGCACTTAATAACAATAACAATATATAGTCACAAATGATAGAAAATAAAGACTAAGATAATATAAGGGCAATGGATTGAGATGAGTGAAGTAAGCAATATTTATTATATCCAATAATTTTATTGTTGTTGCTGTTAAATGCCATCGAGTTGGTTCTGACCCATAGTGACCCTGTATAGGATTTTCAAGGAGCAGCTGAAAAGCTTGAACTGCCTACCTTGCAGTTCAAATGGCTTTGCAGTCTGGTGCATTAACCCACAGTGCCACACTTGGACTCCTATTTAAATAGGAATCAATACCTCAACTTGGAGTCCTGGTGTGTGGCATTGTAGGATAAGCAATGGGCCATAATTTCAGTTTGAACCTTAAGATTGTTGTTCAAACCAACTACCTACTCCACAGAAATCCTATACAGAGTTACTATGAGTTGTAACAGACTTGGTGCTTAACAATAACAACTACTTCATCTTCTAGAGGAGATTCATTAAGATAACTCAGTCCTGATCACATGCAAGAATATGGTGGTAGCACTGGAATTCAAACCCACAACACCTCCGTGGTTGTCTTCTTTTCAATATATCACATTTTCTTTCACTGTCCCACAGATGAAAGTTATAATATTGGAAGTAATCTATGTGAGTAAGATCTGTTGACTCCTTAATACTTAAGAGTAAAGAAGGACGCTAATAACACTTGGCATTTATCAGTAGGGAGCTACATAATATGGATGATAAGCAAGAATGTCATTCATGCACATCTGCTGAGTGTTTTGAAAAATGTAACTCAGAGACTGAACTCAAATCTGTTATACAAGTAGTTGCCAATATACAATGCATTTGAGGAGATTTTCAACAGCTTTTGAGTTAAAATTGGCATAGTCTTCTCAGTTTCCCAGACCCTATAGGTGACCTGACAAAAAATAGATAGATGAAGATATTGTGCTTGTTTTAAATTCTCTTTTCACAGATGGATCACTGGCTCCCCACAATACATACTACATTATTCTATGTGGTGTGACACTGTGGGTTAATGAGCTAGACAGCAAGGTCAGTTTGAACCATAAGGTCGGCGGTTCAAGCTCACCAGCTATTCTTCGGAAACCCTATACAGGGTCGCTATGAGGCTGAACCAACTTGAAGTCACTTACCAGAAACAACTCCACTTTATTTTTATTCAGAAGTCAGAACCATTGCTTTATCAAGCATGATATCCTTCAGAAGGGACTGGTCCCTCCTGATAATATGTCCTAAGTATGAGAGATGAAGTGTCACTATCCTGGCTTCTAAGGAGCATTCTGGTAGTACTTCTTCCACCACAGATTGGTTTGTTCTTTTGGCAGTCCATGGTACTTTAAATATGCTCCTCCAACACCGTAACTCAAAGGCATCACTTTTTCTATGGTCTTCTTTATTCATTGTCTAATTTTCATATTCATATGAAGATATTATAAAAATACCATGGCTTGCGTGTGGCGCATTTAACTCCTTAAACTGACATCTTTGCTGTTGAACACTTTAAAGAGGTCTTCTGAAGAAGATTTACCTAATGTAAATATGTTGTTTGATTTTTTTTTGACTGTTGTTATGAGTGTTGCTAGTGGATCCAAGCAAAGTGAAGTCTTTGACAACTTCAATCTTTTCTCCATTTATGATGATGCCATTTATGGGTCCAGTGATGAGCATTTTGTTTCCTTTACAATGAGGTGCAACCCATACTGAAGGTTGTAGTCTCTGATTATCATCAGTAAGTATTTTAAGTCCTCTTGCTTTCAGCAAGCAAGGTTGTATCAGCTACGTATCGCAGGGTGTAAACGAGTCTTCCTCCAATCCTGATGCCACATTCTTCTTCATATAATCCAGCTTCTTTGATCATTGCTCAGTATAAAGATTAAATAAGTATGGTGAAAGATACAACTCAGCACACATATTTTTTCAATTTTGTGTGGCAATGTGGATTAATGCGCCAGACTGCAAAGCTGTTTGAACTGCAAGGTCAGCATTTCAAGCTCACCAGCTACTCCTTGGAAACCCTATACAGGGTCGCTTTGGGTTGGAATCGACTCGATGGCACTTGACAACAACAAGTGTCCCCTTATTTTATTCGAACAATTATTTCTCAGTCTATGTACAGATTATTCATGAGTACAACTAAGTGTTCTAAAATATATATTCTCTGCAACGTTGCCTATAGTTTGCCATCATCTACACCATCAGAAACATTTGCATAGTCAATAAAGCACAGATAAACATCTTTCTGATATTCTCTGCTTTCAGCCAAGATCCATCTGATGTTAGTAATGATATCGCTCATTGCATGTCCTTGTTTGAATCCCGTTTGAAATTCTGGAAGTTCCCTGTCAATGCACTGTTGTAGCCATTGTTTAATTATCTTTAGCAAAATTTCACGTACATGTGATATTAATGATACTGTCCAATGATTTCTGCATTTTTTGTGTGTGTCACATCTCTTTGGAATGGGCACAAATATGGATCTCTTCCATTCAGCTGGCCAGGTAGCTGTCTTCCATATTCCTTGGCATAGATGAGTGAGTACTTCCTCCAGTGCTGTATCAGTATGTTGAAAGATTTCAGTTGGTATTCTATGAAATCCCAGAACGTTGTTCTTTGTGAGTGCCTTTTGTGCACCTTGAACTTCTTCCTTTAGTCCCATTGACTCTGGATCACATGCTATCTCTTGAAGTACTTGAACACCAGCTGTTTATTTTTGATACAATGATTATGTGTATTCCTTCCATTTTCTTTTGATGATTTCTGCATCATTCAATATTTTACCCATAGAATCCTTCAATATTTCAAGTTTAGGCTTGAATGTTTTCTTCAAGTTTTTCAGCTTGAGAAATGCTAAGACTAATTTTTAAGGCTATAATCTAGTTTTCCAATTTTTTAAATTTGAAATTCTATATATTCTTTTGCTTTCTATTTTATTCATATATTACAGACCTGTTGTTGTTGTTAAGTGCCATTGAGTAGTTCTGATTCATAGTGATGCTGTGTGGGGTGTCCTAGGAGTGGCAGGTGAGCTTGAACCATAGATCTTGCAGATCAAACCAACCTTGAAGTCCAGTGCATAAACCCACAGCACCACACCAGGACTCCATTACAGACCTAGAGGTTTATAAAACATTGAATTCTAAAAGAAAGAAAAAAAAAAATCTACAGTGAAATTTACGCTGATCTTGTATTGAACATAGCTGCCATCCTTTAGGTATGTTATGGAGGATGACAATTCATAAAGCCAAATAGCATAAATGTTATTTAATATTTTGATGTGTATGTTTTGTTTGTTTGCATGTATGTGTTTATATTTGCTCAAAACATTTTACATTAAATCAGTTAATGAGTAGTTTGTATGTGCTTACTGTATATGGCATCTAGAGAAATAGCCAAGTATGTCTCCAATTTATACTTTGTGTTTGAATTTTTTATATTATCAATTATGTAGATATAGGCATATATTTTATGCATACAAAAGAGCTATGGCTCAAAGATTCATAAACCAGACAGCGTCATAGTTCTCAAAAGCAAAATATGAAGTCACTGTTTATCAGTCAAGATTTGATAGATTCATAGCAATTTTTAAATTCTAGGGATAGTCTAATGATCATTTTTATTTGTGAAATTGTTGGTAGAGTGAATTTGTAGAATATTTGAATTGTATATCTGTCTCACACACTAGATTTTGAAATGACAGCAAAGAGACATCGTAACTTATTGATCTTTGTAGTTCCTGTGCTGTGTGTTGTATGCACAGGGTGATCAATAGACATTTGCAAAAGAAAGGAAAGCAGGAATTAAATCATTTTAATTTCATTGATCATTTGTTTGATTCCTATAACAAATTTATTTTGTAATCATATCTTTGTTGTTGTTAAGTGCCATCAAGTAGGTTTCAATTTATAGCAGCCCTGTATAATGTTTCTGAGGAGCAGCTGGTGGGTTAAAACTTCTGACCTTGTCCTGATCATTCAGTTCCACAGCAGGAGTCCAATCATCATAATTCTAAGTTAGATAAGTTTCTAGAATAATGCAAAATGTTTGTAGAAACAGTATTTAGATTTCTACTTTTTTTTTTCTTTTCTATATGGCAAAGACTTTTTGTATTTTAATAGGTCTTTCTTCCCTAAAAGAGTCCTGGTTTTACTGTAGGATAAGCACTGGACTGCTAACCACAAAGTCAGCAGTTCAAATTCACCAGCTGCTACAAAGGAGAAAGATGAGGCTGTCTGCCCAAGTAAAGATTTACAGTCTTGGAAATCCTATAGTGCCAATGATACTGAAGGAAGAAGTCCAAGGTACATTGAAGGCATTGGCAAAGAACAAGGCACCAGGAAGTGCTGGAACATAAATTGAAATCTTCCAAAAAATTATGCAGCACTGGAGGCACTCATTTGTCTATGCCAAGAAATTTGGAAGACAGCTACCTGGCCAACTGATGAAAGAGATCCATCTTTGCGCCCATTCCAAAGAGAGGTGAGCAAACAGAATGCAGAAATCATCGAACAATGTCATCACATGCAAATAAAATTTTGCTAAAGATAAATGCAAAATTGGCTACAACCATACACTGACAAAGAATTTACAGAGGTACAAGCCAGATTCAGATAAAGACATGGAATGAGGGATATCCTGGATCTTGTCAGATGGATCTTGGTTGAAAGCAAAGGATACCAGAAAGATGTTAACCTGTGTTTTATAGACTATTGATTTATTGGCTTTCGATTGTGTGGATCATGACAAACTATGGACAACATTGTGGAAAATGTGTATTCCAGAACACTTAATTGAGCTCATGAGGAACTTGAACCGAACAAGGGAATACTAAATGGTTTGAAATTAGGAAAGGTGTGTGACAGGGTTGTATTCTGTACCCATATTTACTTAATTTTTATGCTGAGCAAATAATCCAAGTAGCTGGATTATATGAAGAAACACTTGGCATCAGGATTTGAAGAAGACTCGTTAACAACCTGTGATATATTCAGATAATATAACCTTGATTGCTGAAAGTGAAGAGGACTTAAAATACTTACTGATGAAGGTCAAAGACTGCAGCCTCTGTATTGGTTGCATCTCAATATAAAGAAAACAAAAATCACTTGATTAATTAACAACATTCATATAAATGGAGAAGAAATTGAAGTTGTCGAACACTTCATTTTGCTCAGATCAGCCATCAAACATCAACAACAGTCAAGAAATTAAATGACATTGCATTGTCACAAGACCTCTTTAAAGTACTGAAGAGCAAAGACGTCAGTTTGAGGACTAAGGTGCGCCTGACCCAAGCCACAATATTTTCAATAACTGCATATGCATGCAAAGACCAAGAAATCATTAAAAACAAAACTCCTATTTAGGGGGTGTTGGTGTGGTACCTTAGGATAAGCACTGGACCGTAAGGTCAATTTGAACTACAAGGTCAGTGATTCAAACTCACCAGTCACTCCTTTGAAACCCTATACAGTGCTTCTCTGAGTCAGACCTGACTCAGTGGCACTTAACAACAACAACCAATACTTCGGCTCTACCACAGAGGGATGAGAGTACTACAGATGTTCTGGAATCAGAAATACCTGGAATTGAATGTGATTTCCATCCTGAAATTAACTGCATAACCTTGAATAAATTTATTTAACCTCTTTGAGACAATTTTCCTGAGTCATAAACTGGAATTTAAGGATCAATTTTGTAGGTATTGAGATTTTAACACAGTGCCTACTAACCCCTGCAAACCCACTGCCATTGAGTGAATTTCAATTTAAAGCTACCCTATGGAGGATCTCCAAGATTATAATCCATTACTGGAACAGAAAACAGCCTCTTTCTCCCTAACATAATTGATGGATTCAAACTGCTGGCCTTATTGTTAGCGGCTTAATCTGTAACCCACTAGGCAACCAAGACTCCTTAACACAGTGTCATGGTGGTGATTGTGTGTTAGTTTTGATGCAAAGCGACCCTTTATAAGGTTTCTGTGGCTGTAAATCTACATGAGCATTCTCTCATTTTTTTTTTAACAAAGAAAATATTTAACTTTTATAAATTTCAAAACTTCTTAAAAACGTTTCATAATTGAAGAATATTAATAAAGAAATATTTTTATACCAAATAAAATTTGAATGTACAATTTAAAATTTTTATCAGAAAAAAACAGAGAAGTTATGCAGCAAACTGCCCTGCTGTATTACTTCGACTTGTGCTAAAGCTTCCCTAATACTGTAAGAACAGAGCAATACCTGTAAGTACCTGACTTTCAACTTAACAAGTTCCTGTGCCTCAGGAGAATGAAACCACTGGCTTTAAAGTGTTTAAAGAAAACAAGAACATGCTGTACTACATTATCCTTACAAAAGCACTTTACATCATCAAAATATTTCACTTATATATTTTTACACAGTAAATAGAGTACTTTATGTAATATAATATTGTATTTGTTCCAAACACCTATGGTTATTGATTTGCTAAAAAAGTTGCATTGATTAATTCCATGTTAAATTTAAAATTATTAACGAGTGTTTGAGACGTAAAATCATCTTTCTTTAATGCTTAAATACTTACAGCCTACCCACATTGGATAGAAAAACTGAATGATACTCATTTGGACAGTGGAAGTCCTCTCAGATGGGAATGTAAAGCCACTGGAAAACCCAGACCCACATACCGTTGGCTGAAGAATGGAGCACCCTTCTTGCCTCAGGTACTCTTGGTGACTATTATCTTGTTTCTGTGCAATTTTTGACAGGATTTCACAAAGGAAAAACTAGACTTCCTTTTCTCTAGTTTTATTTGAAATTATTTTTTACTTTTGCCTTATTATTTAGGTTAAGAAATATAATAAATATATGAACAAAAATTTCTTTTTATTTAATCACCTTATTGAGTATAATAGATTGTTTCTTAATCTCCCCCCCCCCCAATCCTATGAATCATAAAGAGCCCTGGTAGTGTAGTGGGTTACATATTGGGCTGCTAACCACAAGGTCAGCAGTTCGAATCCACCAGAAACTTTGTGGAAGAAAGATGAGGCTTTCTGCTGTTGTTAAGATTTATAGCCTTGGAAACTCTATATATAAGTCACTCTGAGTTGAAACTGATTCAATGGAAAATATCAATGATTATTGAAGACTCCTTGTAATTTCTAACTGCCTTTAGTTATAACTCAGTTTGTTGTTGTCACTTTATATGAGGGAGTACATTTGCCAGAGGTAAAATGATAGCTCCAGGATTGCACACCTAGAAAGAGGATGAGATTATAGTAAAATCCTCATCTCCCATGTTCAGGGCAGAGTTTTTTTTCAATGACATCCTACTATTTTAGACTTATTTACAAAGACTTACTTATAAAGCATTAATTAAAAGACATTTATTGTCTTTTTAGTAAATCTACTTTAAAAAAACCAAAAACCTAATACATACTGTATTTTAAATAAACTATTATTTAACAATGACAGGATGATTATGATTGTAATGCTTTTGTTGTTATGGCCTTTGAAGAAAGGGGTAGTTCACTATTTGTCGACAAAATTGAGGGAAAACTGCAGACAATTGAGAACCTGAACAGTTTCTGCACAGGTCCTGCCACTACTGAGCAAATCTCTTGTCTGTTGTTTACTTCTTTAGGCCCCAGTTTTCTCCTTTGTAAAATGAAAGTCAGATCAAATCCCTGTCGTTTTATCCATCTCCATCCTTCTCTAATTCTAAAATCAGTTATGCCAAAATAAATGGTGAATATACAAAAGGCCACATACCACAAGGTCTTACTGATGTTGTTAAGTGCTATTGAGTCAATTTTGACTAATACCACCGTGTAACACCAGGACTCCTAAAACAAGCATTAGAGAGCTGTTAAAGACAACAGGGCAGAAAATTCCTGAGATATTCAATCTTTCTTTGTAATTTTCCTAGGACACCAGATAAACCTAAAAAAGGGTCCATGCTGGTTATATTATCTACTCCAATGTCCAAGTAAAGACAATTCCATTGGTAGATAATGGTTGTATATTGAAAATTGTGTCTAATTATTTCATACCTCTATTGATAGATAAGCAAAACACTGCTCACTAAAACTTCAAAAAGTATTTGCATGGCACTAAGTAGACTAAAAAGGAGCTCTGGTAGCATAGTGGTTACGATCGGGCTGCGAACCTTAAGGTCAGCGGTTCGAAACTACCAGCTGCTCCGCGGGAGAAAGATGAGGCTTTCTACTCCCGTAAAGATTTACACCCTCGGAAACCCTATACAGGGTCGCTATGGGTTGGAACCGATTCGATGGCACATAACAACAACAACAAGTAGACTAAAAGGAGCTCTGGTAGCATAGTGGGTACGAATTGGGCTGTGAACCTTAAGGCCAGCAGTTCGAAACTACCAGCGGGAGAAAGATGCGGCTTTCTGCTCCCTTAAAGTTTTACACCCTCGGAAACCCTGTACAGGGTCGCTATGGGTCGGAACTGACTCGAAGGCACTTAACAACAACAAACAACAAGTAGACTAAATATCTAGTGTTGTAAACATACTTAACCTTGAAATGTACTAATGGCTTCTGTTTACCTCAATTTGTACATGGTCTGTGTTCTATTTAAGTTTGCTCTGATAATACAGTTCATAGATTCAAACTAATGACTATATACAAACTCCAGTTGCAGGGCAAACTATAGTGTTTTAGGTCTGTGTGTGTATGTGTGTTGGTTTCTTATGAAGTGAGAGAAAAGAACTCCTAATTGGATCAGTATAATAAAGGGATTTGTGTCAGTACCTTGGGTAGCTATTTTTAACCTCGATCTGATCCTACTTATCTACAGTTTCAATGCTTTCCCCTACTCCCCATTTTTTTAAAAACATGCAAATAATGCCCTTAGCTGCTAATTGTGTTTCACAAGCTTAACTAGTGTGCCAAAGATAGCTTAATTTAAAAACAAAACCAAAATAAAATTTCCAGGAAAATATAGTTACCATCTCTTATTTGACTATGAAGTAGTTATATAAGAAATATGTCCTAACAAACAAAATAATACACAGTAAATGTTGCTAAGTTGCTAAATAATGTCTAACTACTTAATTTAAGGGCTTTTCTTTCTCTTGGCTTTGTTACCAATGCCCATACTATCCATATCACTTGTTTACTTTCTAGATCTAATTTTTTTTCTATTCCATTACAGAGTAGGGTTGAGATGGTTAATGGAGTATTGATGATCCACAGTGTGAATCAATCAGATGCTGGAATGTATCAGTGTTTGGCTGAAAATAAGTATGGAGTCATTTATGCTAGTGCTGAGCTGAAGATTCTAGGTATGCAACTTCTAAGTAAATAAATAGGGGGGAGGTGGCTTCTGCTCATGCTCTAATTCTTATTATACTGCAGTTTGATAACGTGGTTGTAAAAGTCTGCTTTAGAGTTTGCAAACCAATATTATATCTCACTGATTCTTTTCTTTTTTAAGCTTTAGAGGGTCAAGTCTGAATTGTATAGAGCTGTCCCATAACTTCCTTTCTCTTATAAGGTTGTTTTAATGTTAGTGTTTAATATGAAAAAGTTTACATAATATATTTTCTATGGCATTAAACAAAAGTATGTTCTTTTTCAAGGAGAAATGCTCTGATTGTGTTTTGTTGTTGTTAAGTGCCATCAAGTTGGTACTGACTCATAGCAACCCTGTATAGGGTTTCCAAGGTTTGAATCTTTGAGGGATCAGAAAGGGATCAAAATGCAGATTTCTAGTAGCACTAATTAATTAGTTAATTAATGTTTCCCAACCTGAGCAAGTCATACTACCCATTAGGCATGAGATTCCTGCAAGGCTGGACTCCAAAGAAAATCCCCAATGCTCAGCATGGGGTATTATCACCCTTAAGAGGGAAAGCCTTTCTGAGGCCAGGCTCCATAGTGCCAGAGGGTCACACTCTTAGTAAGAATGTAACCAGGGCACTAACACAACTTCATGACTCTTTAAATACTACAGGAAAGACTCAGTTCATTGGGCATATACCTCAGATTGAACATAGTTGGGTCATTAGAGCAGATTCTATTTTTTTCCCACTTTGATGGTTTCCTTTACTTTGGTTAGGCGATGCTTACAACACAAAGAGTGATACTTAAGCGACCTTGAATCCCAAAAGTGTGCAGGAGTCGAAGGATGCTTTGCACTCCCCACTTAAATTCTCAAATCACAGCATTAACAAGAATCTCAGGAATCTGGAAACCTATTATTTATCTATTAGCTAAATCGATCATAAATCCATTTTTGAATCATGAATGTTTTCACTAGAAATTTTCTCACTTTGCAACATATCCATCCAAAACAGAAGAATACACATTTCAATTTCTTATATCCTAATTAATTATTGTCCTGGTGTGGTGCTGTGGGTTAAAGTGCTAGACTGCAAGGTCAGCAGTTCAAGCTCACCAGTCACTCCTTAGAAACCCTATACAGGGTCCCTATGAGTTGTAAATGATTCAATGACACTTAACAACAACAACAACTAATCAATTACTAATATACTTTCTTGTCAACTCACAATTCAACACTTTTTTTTTTATTAAATTGATCCAGCCTTCTCCTGGTTGACTATTTATCCTGTTGTGGTTGTTAAGTGTCCTGGAGTCAGTTCTGATTTGTAGTGATCCTGTGATGCTTTCAATTGTGTACCTTTTGTTAAGTTGTATTCCCATTTTAA
This sequence comes from Chrysochloris asiatica, assembly GCF_000296735.1. NCBI lineage: Eukaryota > Metazoa > Chordata > Mammalia > Afrosoricida > Chrysochloridae > Chrysochloris > Chrysochloris asiatica. The sequence continues at coordinate 7,346,224 of NW_006408526.1, forward strand.
AGTCCTGAAGTGGCACTGTAGAATAAGCACTAAACTGCTAACCGCAAGGTTGGCAGCCCAAACCCCCCAGTCAATCCTTGGAAACCACAGGGTTTCTTATGGGTTGCTATGAGTCAGAAGAGACTCAACAACACTTAACAACATTTCCATTTTACAACCACAAATGTCACTGCAGCTGTTGCTGTGTGCCATGGAGTTGGTTCCGACTCTTAGAGACCCTATGTAGAATTCCTGAGGCTGTACATCTTTTTAGGAACAGAACCTCACCTTTCCTCTCAGAGCCGCTGGTGGATTCAAACTGCTAGCCTTGTGGTTAGCTGCCCAACACGTAACCTACTACTCGACCAGGGTTTCTTATTGTTACTGCACTCCTTTTATAAGTATCTTTACTTTCAACTTGTTGTTGTTAAGTGCCATCGAGTTGGTTCCAACCCATAGCGACCCTGTATAAGGGTTTCCAAAGAGTGGCTGGTGAGCTTGAACTGCCAACCTTGCAGATCAAACTGACTCTGCATTAACCAACAGTGCCACACCAGGACTCCTCAGGACATCTTGATACAAGCATATGATCATTTGTAATGTTGTTGTGCCATGTAAGGTTGTTGTGCTTCATGATGGGCATACAATGCTTATGAAGTACTCATGAAATTGACATAAATAAATGCCTGTAATATAGAAGACTTGTTTTTAAATATTTTAGGTTCAAAAGTTCCATGATAAAAATCTAGTTTAAAAAAAATGTAAAATTCAACTAATTATCAAATCTCTGCAAAAATTACAACTAATAAAGTAAAATTTGTTCTTGAGATTTAAATTATATCATTTTTTAAAAGTATATCTTTGAACTACATTCAATTTTTATAGTAATTAAAATAAGATATATATTAATATTGTTGTTGTTAAATGCTGTCGAGTCGGTTCTGATCCATGGAGACCCTGTATAGGATTTCCAAGGAGCAGCGGGTAAGCTTGAAGCACTGACTTTGCAGTTCAAAAAACTTTGCAGTCTGACACATTAGTCCAAAGTGCCATAACAGGACTCCAGATATTAATATATATGGGTGGAAAATGAAGACCCAGAACTGTCTTTGCTCCATATAACCTTCACCTTTCAAAGGAAGCATAAACAGACTTACTTGATTGGCCCCTGAGCTTTTGACCAAATTGTTCATCAGGCTTTCACAATTAGAGTTGGTAATCATGAAATAAAGTATGTCATTTTCTATTTAAAAAGGCTATGTGAATTCACATTGTATGAAACTATTACCTGCTAATGAACAGGACAGTCAATAAATAATCTATCAATTAATAAAAGAGTAAATTAAAGATGAGCTTATATTTTTGACATGTGTAGATGTCATATGACTTTATTAGAAATTAATGTCTGAAGAAAACGTTGCAAAATCTGATGAATCACCCATTAGAAGCTGTTATCATTATATCTGCTACAACTAACCTTTTCTTTTTTTATAGCTTCAGCTCCCACTTTTGCACTGAATCAGGTGAAGAAAACAATAATTGTTACCAAAGGCCAAGAAGTTGTAATAGAGTGCAAACCGCAAGGTTCTCCAAAACCAACCATCTCTTGGAAGAAGGGAGACAAAGCAGTTAGAGAGAACAAAAGGTTAGAAGTCTATTTCATACTTTAAACTCATAATATCAGACTTTGAGGCTGAAGATGATACTCATAAAGTAGGCAACAAAGTCTTTCAGTCTAAAAAAGAGCCCAAAGTTCCATTTTAATATGGTTAAACTTCTTTGCCTTCATGTTGTTTCAGTTACCAAGGGGGAATTTCACCAAGTTCATGAAGAAAGAAAAGATTTTTATTAAGCTATTTAATTTAGTTTCTCATTTTAGTCTGCACACTAGGGGTCAAGAGTGACCTATAATCATTTTTAAGTGGTGTGTTTTCATTTCTATGTTAATATCAACACAACATAAACATAATCAGGATCATCTGTATAATCACTTTATGATGGAGCATTGCCAAGTGATATTTGGAACTATGCTTGTCTTTTCTTTTTCAATCATCTTGATGCAAAACAGTATAAGATTCTTTTGATTGACATAGTCAAATGAGAAATGTGCAGAGGAATATTTGATGTGTAAAGATGTCTTTGGCAAGAAAAAGTCCGAAGACATCACAAAAGTACAAATAGAGAAAATGCCAAGAGACAAAAATCATGACATTGGTTTATGTTTGCCAACTTTCAAAGTCCTGAGCATTACCAGTAATTTCCATATTATCCTCCATCATGTTAAAATAATATTACTTGTTTTATTTTTATGTTTGAGTTTTGGGTTTCATTTGATCTGTATGTATGATGAGTTTTTTTCTTGTTTTATGTTTGTCTCTGAGTCAGAACTGACTCAGTGACATAAGTAATACCATAGTAAAAATACATGAAGTCAGCCTTGTTGTTGTTGTTAAGTGCCATCATATTGGTTCAGATCCATAGCAACCCTGTATAGGGTTTCTGAGGACCAACTGGTGAGTTTGAATTGCCGACCTTGTGGTTCAAACCAACTTTACAGTCCAACACTTTAACCCGTAGCACCACATCAGAATGCCAGGTCTGACTCAAGTGAGTTCTGACTCATTGATGTTGTTTAGTGCTGTCAAGTCAATTATGATCCACAGTGACCCTGTATAGGGTTTCTAAGGAGTGACTAGTGAGCTTGAACTGACGATTTTGCAGTTCAAACTGACTTGCAGTCCAGCGCATTAACCCACAGCACCATACTAGGGTCCATTTAAATAACTTTCCTTTAAATATTGTAAAAATATTTAGAAATATTAAAAGAATTTTTAGAAATGTCTTATTTCCTATCTAAATCTGAGAAACAGTAATTTACTATCTAAGGTAAAATGATTTGTGGAATTATTGGGTTCAGTTTAGGCCTGAGGTGCTGCCTGAAAAGAGTGATAATTTGGAATTGGCATCAGTCATAACGCTCATCTCATTTTGAAATATAATTTAATTTTTAGTGGGGTTGCTAAATCACAGCCTTCAAGATCAGTGTTCAAGCTGGTTGAACAATCAAATGCTCATTGCCTTAGGCAATATAGAATAAGCCCTGGATTTGATAACCACAAGGTGGGCAGTTCAAACCCATGAGCCATTCTGCAAGAGAAAAATGATGCTTTCTTCTCTTGTAAAGACGTATCGCCTCAAAAATCCTACACAGGTTCACTACTCAGAATCAACTCAATTTAAGTAGGTTTTGAGGGTTTTGGGGGTGTCTCATACAAAACAAATGTGACAAAAGAAAAAAGCTCAAATCTTATTGAAACAGAGGAAATTATTTTCCTTGAATATTGCTGTTGTCAAGTGCTGCGTAGTCTTTGCACAAGCAGAAAGTTCACAACTTTCTCCTGCACAATAGCTAGTGGGCTCAAACCACAAACCTTATGATTCACAGTCCAATGTTTATCCTACAGAGCCATCACGCTCCCCTTTCCTTGTATGTTGCTACCATGTGCCTTCAAGTGGATTCCAACTCATAGCAACCCTGTATAGGGTTTCCAAGGTTGTATATCTTTACAGGGTCAGAAAGACCCATCCTTCTCCAGTAGAGCCACTGGTAGATTCGAACTGCTGACCTTGTGGTTAGCAGCCCAACACCTAACTATGCTACCAGGGCTCCTTCCTTGTATAAAAAGAACAATTAATTTGTATTTCTTGTTTGACATTTCTTTTGGGTGTACTACAAAAAAAAAAAAGATGTCATCAAAATATATTTACCAGATCAGTACAAGGCTCTCTATTTGAAAAGCATTACTTGGTTTTATGTTATGGATGGTGTGTAAGCCTTGTCCTATTTATTGCATTTCACCATAAGAATGTTCCCTATCAACTACCTACAGATATCACACTGTGAGTTTAAAGTGTCAGGGAATATAGCTTTTGTCCAAGTAAAACTATTGAGAAAGGTAACAGGATTATGAGTTTTCTGTTATAGCATTATAAACATGATAAACTTTTGATTTTCCAGGAATTAAAAAGAGTTGAAAATTTTCCCATTCTTTAGCTCCTGGGTTAGTAGGAAAAAATATTGACATCAAGCTCAGATCATTCAGTATTTCCACGTGTCAATACTTCTGGCCATAGTGTTGTTTAGGAATTAGACGGAAATGTGAAATGTTTATATTTATTCAAGTAAAAGATCTGGTTACATTTGTTTAGCATTCTTCCTATGCCAATCTATATTTTTAGTCTCTAGACAAATATCTTTGGAATCATGGTACATCACTGTAGAATAAGCATTGAACTGCTAATCACAGGGTTGGTTGTTCAAATCCACTAGCTGCTCCTTGGAAATCCTATATAGGGTCACTATGTGTCAGAACCAACTCGGCAACTTAACAACAGACTAAGTTTTCTTCATTATAAGAAGCCAGAGATCTGGTAGTGTAGTGGTTACGAATTGGGCTGCTAACCTCAAGGTCAGCAGTTTAAAATTACCAGCTGTGGGAGAAAGATGAGGCATTCTGCTCCTGTAAAGATTTATAGCCTCGGAAACCCTGTGCAGGGTCACTGAGTCAGAACCGACTCCATGGTACTTAACAACAACAACAACAACAACATAGTGCATTTTGGAGTCTTGGTGTGGTGCTGTGGGCTAATGCGCTGGACTGCAAAGTCAGTTTGAACTGCAAGGTCAGAGGTTCAAGCTCACTAGCTGCACCTTGGGAACCCTATATAGGCTCGCTATGGATCATAACCGACACAACGGCACTTAACAACAACAACAACAACATAGTGCATTTTACTCTTAAAACTAGCCAACACACTTCTGTTGTTATTGTTGTTAGAAGCCATCCAGTCAGCTCAGACTCAGAGCAACCTCACAGTTATTGTTATAACTGCCACTGTGTCAGTCCATCTTGTTGGGGATCTTTCACTGACCTCCCATTTTACCAATTATGATGTCCTTCTCCAGGCCTGGTCCCTCCTGATAACATGTCCCCAATATGAGAGACAAAGCCTCACCATTCAGTCTTCTAATGAGCATTCTAGCTGTACTTTCTTCCACACAGATTTGTTTATTCTTCTGGAAGTCCATGGTACTTTTGGTATTCTTTATCAGTAGCATAATTCAAATACATCGATAATTCTATGCTCTCCTTATTCATTGTCCAATTTCACATGCATATAAGGCCATTGAAAATACCATGGCTTGGTTCAGGTGCACCTTCAGCCCCCAACTGATATCTTGGCTAATGCTATGTGTCCTATATTTCCTTGATTGCTGCTTCCATGAGCACTGATTATGGATTCTAACAAATTGAAGTCTTGGACAATTTCAATCTTTTATCCATTTATCATGATGTTATTTATTGATCTAGTCGTGAGGATTTTTGTTTTCTTTACATTGAGGTATAATCTATATTGAAGACTATAGTCTTTAATCTTCATCAGTAAGTATTTTAAGTCCTCTTCACTTTCAGCAAGCAAGGTTGTGTAATCTGCATATCACAGGTTGTTAAAAAGCTTTCCTTCAATCCTGATGCCACACTATGTTCTTCATATAATCCAGTTTCTTGCTGAGCATATAGAATGAGTAGCATAGTAAGAATGAGTGAGCATATAGAATGAGTAAGGATACAACCATGACGCCCACCTTTTCTGATTTTAAAACATTCAGTGCCCCATGTTCTACTTGAATGACTGTCTCATGGTCTATATACAGGTTCCTCATGAGCACAATTAGGTGTTCAGGAATAGCTTTCTTCTATCCAAATGACTGACTATTGGTCTATGCACAGGTTCTTCATGAGAACAATTAAGTGTTCTGGAAAATCAAGAGGTATTTATAACACACTTACAACATTTTTACTAATGTGTTATTTGTTAGAATGTACTATCTCTCTAGAGCACGACAATTCCATACCATAAGCACTGAAATGTGAATCGCAAGGTCCGTGTTTTCATCTCATCAGTGACTTGGGTGGTGGTGTGGGGGATGAGACTTTCTGTTCCCATGAAGATTTAAAGCCTTGGCAACCCTACACAGGGTCACTATGAATCGGAATGTATTTAATGGCACTTAACAACAACAGCACTGTTTGTCTCTACTGGAAAATAAGAAAAGGCTCACTACAGTATGTAGCTAATATTTGGAGGGAGTAGTATTGTTGAAAGGAGACTGGTGTGGTGCTGTGGGTTAATGCGCTGGGCTGCAAGGCCGGTTTGAACTACAGAGTAGGCAGTTCAAGTTCCCTAGCTGCTCCTTAGAAACCCTATACAGGGTAAGAAGCAGCTTCACAGCACTTAACAACAACAGTATAATTGAAAAGAAACCACAGCCCACTTAGCAAGAGAAATGTTCACTGTGTATTGTGTTATGTCAAAAATTGAATGAGCTTGAAACCACAACCACAATATTCTATTAAGACAACATCAAAAATTAACAGAACTATAGGGATTATTGAATATATTTCAAAATAAAAAGTTCAGTTATGTTATACTTAAGGCACTATGCATCTATTAATAATAGTTACTGCTAAAAGTCATGGTAAATGCTGCTGCTTTAAAGATGTGTGTCTTCATAATTATGTTAAAGTAACTTCAGAATACTAGCATGTTCTATTTGACTGAGCCTGTGTCTGTGGTACCACACAAATTCAGACAATTAAATGATCCCATAGTGTAAATCTTACAGTGCCTCTCTATAATCATATATGTAATGAATGACATTATAGATATATAAAATCATTCATTCTCAACACATTATAGAACATAAACTGAATCCTTTATTTATACATGATTTTTCTGTAATCTTTACAGTAGTACATCATGCCATAACTGTCAACAATTTCTAGTTGCCATCAGGTTTCCTCAACTCTATCCCAGTCTCAGAAGTCAATTCTGCCCATTATCATAATACAGAAATAGTGTGTGCGTTTAATAGCTCAAGTTACTCAGCATCAAGTGAAATGTGAGGTTACTCTAAATATGAGTTTTCAATCCATTTCTAGCCACAGGGTCTCTGAGGCCAAGTTCTTAAATTTCACTGCTGTACTGGTATCTGATTCCTCATCTTCATAACCTACTCACTATATCTGCCTCTCGAAACCCTAGAGGTTTACTAATTCTAGTACTCCCTATAGAGTCTTTTCCTCAACTTTCATGGCAGTGTGGGGGTGAATCCTCCTTTGTTAAGTCTCTGTGGGATGCCAGTCTTCCTTAATTTAGAAAACTGTTAATTTAGGAAACCCACATGCCATTCATATGGGGCTCACAGTACTGTTTCATCTCTGCCACTAGGCATCTAATCTCTCATCCCAACAGGCAAGTTCCAGAATCTGGCCTCTTCTAGTGTTTCCAGACTGTGTTAGTAATTTTATTTGTAAAATTAAAATAACTTCATCATCATCCAAGGAATGATTCAAGTGTTTAGTACTTAATACATATTTTTGAATGAATTAATCATTGAGTAAGCAAATTAATACAAAATCATAGAAACCCCTATTAAACAAAAATATCAAAATGTAAAGCTATTGTTTCTGGACATATCCTCCATGTAGGTCTGTATACTTCTGAAAGTGCTGTTTCCATCTCCCAACCTTCCCCAAAGAATTCTGCGCTCTGATTTACATCACATCAAAATGGCAGATTTGGTATCTTTGAGGGATTCAATTCGTATTCCTTTAGAACGTTCTTTGAGTTAGGGATACAGAAGGAAATCTGAAAGGGCAGGAATGAGATTGGAGGGTGGATAGACTAATATTTTCCAACTAAATTTTTTATGACAGCTCTTTCTACTCTCAAAAATGAGCAAGTGCTTTGTCGTAATGGAAAACATAAATTCCTTGGCACAATGTTCCTGATCTTTTCCTCACCAATGCAGTTTTCAGTTTTGTCCTGGTGTGGTGCTGTGGGTTAACATGCCAGACTGTAAAGCTATTTGAACTGCAAGGTCAGCAGTTCAAGCTCACCAGCTGCTCCTTGGAAAGTCTATACAGGGTCGCTATGGGTCAGAATCGACTCGGCGGCACTTGGCTGTGTCCTTAGAGAAAATCAAGATTACCCCTTTCAAATTACAAAAAGCAGTTTCCATAACATTCTGAAGGGACCTCCTTGCCTTAAATTAGTCTGGTCCAGCAGATCCTCTTGGAATCCACAGTTTTGATAAGGTCTTTTCTGAGGCACCCTAACAAGGAATCCTGGTGGGTCTGTGGGTTAAAGCACACCAGACTGCAAAGCAGTTTGAACTGCAAGGTCAGCAGTTCAAGCTCACCAGCGGCTCCTCAAAAACCCTATTCAGGGTTGCTATGGGTCAGAACCAACTCAACAGCACTTAACAATAAAACTAAGACAAGTGTATTACTGTGCATTTATCATAGAGATATACTGAAACATACTTTGTTTAGAATAAATCCATGCATGTATGAATTAGAACCCTACTAGCAAAATTACTACTGGTAAAAATTCATTTATTTATTGAAAAATATACTCCAATATTTACTGAAGCTGTATTTCCATTAATATAGTAAAGATTACTCTGTCTTCCCATAATGGGCAGTTTCAAGTTCATAAAGGATATGATCTAACTGTTGTTGTTGTTAAGTAGTATTGACTTCTGATTCATAGCAACCTTGTGTATGGTTTCTGAGGAACAACTGGTGGATTTGAACCACTCACCTTAAGGTTCAAACTGACCTTGTGGTTCAGTACTTATCCTACAGGACCACACCAAAAAATATTAACATTTGGATATTATATTATGAGCCTACAACTTAAATAACAATGAAAGAAGTCCATGAAGTATAAGAAAACACACAAAACTATACATCTAAAATTATTTGAAGTATTGATGCTTACATTTCAAATGTATAATACATTTTTTAAAAAGGGTCTCAGTTACTTATGATAATTTATATCCTTATAGAAATTGTGGATAACTGTTGCTTTTGTTAAGTGCCATTGAGTAGGTTCTGATTCATAGTGACTCTTTATAGGGTTTTCTGAGGGGTGGTTGGTGGGTTTGAACCGATAACTTATCCTACAATGCCACACTAAGACTCCATGGATAACAGTATAACTCAGTATATAAAAACAGGACTCCAGTATGCTGTTTATATGGAACAGGTTAATTTGTCAAAACTTTTTCCTAAGGTTTTGGAAAGTTACCTAGTTTATTTATTTTATTTGTAAAATTAAAATAACTTTATTAGACTGTGAAAATTGAATGAGATCTTTATGTACAATGCATGGACATCTAGGAAGTATAGTATATAGGAAGCACTCACTGAATGTTGCCTGTGCTAGGGACCTGATGATTCTGATGATGATGGTGGTAGCAGTGGTGCTTGTGATGCTAAATAGACAGAATTATTTGAACCTTTGAGTCATTGAGCATCGGCTTCACCTTATGCTATCAATCCACTATTTCAATTCTAATTTTCAGTAGTTATGAAAATGTTTATTACTTCCCTTATCTTTCTCCAATAACTAAGAAATTATTATGTAAATCAAAGAAGTCTTTTAGATCCTCTATGTGATAAATGTATTATTCATCAAGCTAAGCCACTCAATCAACCTTCCTTGTCCACCAGGTCCCTGAACCTCCACTGCTGATCATCAGTTCTTGGTATTGCTTACTCTCACCCTCATGTAGTGCAGTGTTTCGCTGTGGGTCAGAACCGACTCAACGGCACTTAACAGCAACAACAAAGTGTAGTGTTTTGGTATAGGTTACTGCACCAGCAGGCTGAGTATTTCCTCATCCCATGGTTTATGGGTCATATGTAAATAGGTCAACAGGTCAATGGAGAATTGATGAGAATAGAGAAGCCTTTTATAGGATTAGTTGTTTTATTTTAATTTACTGCTTTTCATTTGTTCTTCCTTTTTATAGGAATGTCCATGCTTTGTCTCACAGCTTTTGAAGATCACTAGCACATATTCATTTAGGTTTCTGTATCAATCGTGTTCATGTTTCATACTAAAATTAATAAACTCTAAGAATTTGAGGAAGTAAAATATTCCATAGGGATTTTCTTCTGTGGTATATTTTCATTCAGAATGTTCTGCTCATCAAACTCATATTGGATTTTCACTTCAGCTCATTATTTCTATTACTTGGCCATTAACTTTTGTTAAAATATAATAATCCAGAAGCACTCCAGTAGTGCACAAATATTAAATCTCATTATTACATGTTCAATTTCCTGTACTTTTTGTGGACAAAGATAATCTTGGCTAAAATGAAGAATACGCAGTTTTAAAAAAGAAAAAGTTTTCTTTCTAGCTGGACTTATATAAATATAAGTTATTGAACCACATAAGATATTATCTACATTTAAATATTATTTACAATACTTGAAATTTAAAAGTAGTGCAATCACCAATTGTTATTTCTGGGTAAAAGGGGGGGAACCCATTACAGAGGTTGTTGCTGTTAGGTGTCATCGAGTTGGTTCCAACTCATAGCCACCCTGTGTAGGGTTTCCAAGGAATAGTTGGTAAATTTGAACCAATCTGTGGTTAGCAGTCTAATATGCCATGGAATTGGATCAAACTCATAGTGACCCTACATGGGGTTTCTGAGGCTGTAAATCTTTACAGGTACAGAAAGCCTCATTTTTCTCCCATGGAGTGGCTGGTAGTTTTGAACTGCTGACCTTGAGGTTAGCAGCCCAACTTGTAATCACTATACTACTAGAGCTCCTTATTCTACAACAGGACTCCATAATAATTCAAATGGATGCTTAAACTCTACATGCAAAAATATATATATCATCTCAT
>NW_006408526.1:7357078-7366358 GCF_000296735.1 Chrysochloris asiatica
TTAAAGGTGCTCTAGTGATACAGTGGACTAAGCATTGCACTGCTTACCAGAGGGTGGTGATTTGAACCAACCAGCCACTCTGGGAGAAAGATGAGGCAGTCTGCATCCATAAAGATTTGTAGACTCAAAAATTCTAGAAAGCAGGTCTTCACTGTTCTATAAGATCTCTATGAGTCTGAATCAACTTGACTGCAGTGGGTTTGGTTTTTGGTTTTCCTTTTAAAAGACGGTAATGTAAGCAAGAAGTCCTAGAGTGATGCTGTACGATAAGCGCTGGACTGACTACAAGGTTGGTTTGAACCTCATGGTCAGTGGTTCCAACTCACCAGTCACTCCTTGGAAAACCTCTATAGGGTCTTTATGAGCCAGAACTGACTCAATGACACTTAACAACAGCAATCTAAGAAAAGATTTGCTCAAATCCCCTGCAATATTCCACTGTTCTCCAAAGGAGCTTCAGTACAGCAAAATTTAAATATTACTAATTTAACACACACAGAGAATTGCTCTTGAAGTACCCATTAGTTGACTTCTAGTGTGGATTTGTGTTGTGTTTATAGGCAACAATGAGCAAGCTCACACTGACTCACAGATATATGGAAAAAAATATATTTTAGTACAGGCCCTAAAGGACACTTACTGAAGGGAAAAGGGGTCTTCTTACTTTTTCTAAGAAAGAAAAGGAATTCATGGGTATAATTATGATCTTGTTTCTGTCCCTTAGTTTCCACCTACATGCTGTGTTTGTTAATGAACAAGCTGTTTTGTTGTTTCCTCTGTGACAATGTCTTGTACATATTAAGAACATAAAACAATGTAGACCCTAGGTATCTTGGTTTTCTTCATTGTCTAATAAATTGTATAATGAAGGAAAGCAGGCATTCATATATCAATGATGTATCAGCCCACTTCCATTGTAAATTAAAATGTATGCAATGAAAGAAAATGCAATGACCAAAATTATATGATTTATCTCAAGAAAGAGAGGTTGGTGATTACCTTAATAAAGTTTAAATCACTTAAGATGTGTGATGTGCAATATATACTCAGGGATTCTGATTTGCTGTTTCAAAGGTCCCTTCCTGAGGGGATGAGAAGGAAATGTCCTTAGAGTGGGGTTAAGATACTGACTTCCTAGTTTTAATGAAATGTAGCTGCACAAGCATCTGCCTGAGTTAACTTTATTTTCCGCACCTTCCCTTTAAAATGTCAATGAAAACACAAAAGGGAAAAATAAAATAAAATAAAGTCATCGTCGTCGTTAAGTGCCATAGAGTTGGTTCCAAATCATAGCGACCCTGTATAGGGTTTCTGAGGAGCAACTGGTGAGTTTGAACCACTGACCTTCTGGTTCAAATGACTTTGCAGTCTGGTGCATTAACCCACAGCACTACACCAGGATTCCAATAATATGTCAAACAAATATAAAAATAATAATCACCAAGAATAGTTCCAACAAAATATCTAATGGAATACATAGTATTTTCATATATAATGGACCACTCAAAACCATGTTATAAGGGCAAGTGTCTAACAGTAGTTTCACTAGTGGGTTGTTGTTGTTGTTGAGTGTCATCAAGCCAGTTCCGACTCATAGTGACCCTGTATAGGGTTTCTGAGGAGTGGCTGGTGAGCTTGAACCGCCAACCTTGTGGGTCAAACCTATCTTGCAGTCCAGCACATTCACCCACGGTGCCACACCAGAACTGTGGGTAGCATGAGCAAAAAAGTACAATTCTGCCTTACCAAAAAGAGAATGAAATTTTATGAGATTTTAAAACATTAAATAAATAGAAACAAAGTTTTTGTTGTTGGGTGCTGTTGGGTCACTTCTGATTCATACCAACCCTGTATAGGGTTTCCCAGGAGTGGCTGGTGGGTTTGAACTGAGTACATTGTGCTGTAGGATAAGCCATCCAGTGCTTACATAGCCTACAGTTCCATACCAGGACACTAGTTTCCAGTATATGCCAGGTGACTGCAAAAAAGTTAGAAAAATTCTATTATCTTTTAATTCCATTTTAGGGGGGACTTTTGGAAATTTTCTCATATTTTCAACTAGTTATTTTTAGTTGCCATTGAGTTGATTCCAACTCCTAGATCCCCTGTCTACATGATAGAACTGTCCCATCGGGTTCTAGGCAGTAATCTTTCTGGAAATTGATTTCCACATCTGATTCCCATGGAGGGGCTGATTAGTTTGAACTGCCAACCTTTTGGTTAACAGTGGAGCACTCAACCATGATAATGTCATGATAGCATTAAAAGTGAACAGCATCTTAATCCATACAGTGCTTCCACCTACAGCTAGAGGGATCTTCCCAAGTTACAGTTTTGATTATGTTACCCCTGCTAAAATTACTAATTCAACCATAGTTTGTAAATTTAATATCCAAGGGCCTCTATAATTTTTTAAATTTATTCCTTAATTCATTTAACTAATATTAACTTGAACCATATAAAATTTCCATTTTGTCTGTCAAAAATGGTTGTGAAGCAAGAATCTCATTGTTCTATCTGATAATTTGGAGTACCTATATGCTATGTGTTAGATGCTACACCAATATGGAGTTCACATTCTAGATCTGTCTTCAGTCTAATTTTTCTTCAGACAGACTTATGAAACTAAACTGTAAACTAAGAAATACACTGGCAAAATTTCATGCTGGTGTTATTTTTTTCTTTTTTCACTACTTTGCAGTAAACTAAACCACATTGGAATTGTTTGTCGATATAATCATAAGAAATATTTATTTCTCTGTCTTCTAAGTCATACATTGATAGTTGATCAAATGTTATAGATGAAGCAGTCCTTAAAGTGGTGTTACCATAATGATTCTGGGTTGTTCAATACTGTTATTTCAATATCGTTGTTGTTAAGTGTCAGTTCTGACTCATAGTGTGACCCAGTATAGGGATTCCGAGGAGTGACTAATGTGTTTAAATCACAGACCTTAAGGTTAGCAGTCAAGTGCTTATTCTAAAGGGTACTTCTGTAAAATTTAGAGAGGTATTTAGTGTTTCTAAATTGAGTTTCAGAGAATGAATAATCCAAAATATTTCAGATTTTATTGAATCAATATGTTCACATTATGCCAAATAACTGAATGACAATGAAGAGAAATAAAGTTCTCACATTCCCAAATAATCCAATTTTCAACAGTATGTTTAGGTTGTTGTTGTTATGTGCCATCGAGTCAGTTCCGACCTATAGCGACCCTGTATAGGGTTTCCGAGGGCGTAAATCTTTACGGGAGTAGAAAGCCTCATCTTTCTCCCGTGGAGCAGCTAGTAGTTTCGAACTGCTGACCTTAAGGTTGGCAGCCCGATTCGTAACCACTACGCTACCAGAGCTCCTTAGTATGACAAAACCCACAAAACTGCAAATTAATGACATCCAACTTGACACAGAAAATCTACATATAAGGAAGTCTCAAATTCTTTGCTTTTATTATTTCCCAAACTAAGGTCACAGAAAACCTACAAAGTCATTTTCAAAGGTCTTCAACTTTTTTTTTTCGATCTCAATACCAGACTGGTTTTAGTCCCCTGCCCCGCCCCCACCAATGCTGGGTGTGTGTGTGTGTGTGTGTGTTAAATATAACAAAACAGGCCTAATTACCAAAAGGAGATAAGACTGAGGAACTGCATTAATTTAAGCTGTAAATGACAACACAGTAATGCTGGCTCTGTTGTACTATGAACACCTCCAGTTTGTGGCTTTTCATCTCTAGCTAATTACCAGTTTAGCAAACAGTTCATAAATTCTACTTCTAACTATGGTTCATTTACCTCAGTTACTATAAATTGCTGTGCCAGTTGCCTGGTTATGCTTTCTACATAGGCACAACTGGAACAAACCATTAGCTGCTTAAAGGCTTTTCTTTTCCAAAAGCCCCCCAGACTACAACTTTCAGCTTAATTTGTCCTTAATACAAATAACATCTAAAATACTTGGGAATTCAAGCATCTAAGTACATGCTACTGACTGATCCTACTACCTCCCCAAGTGACTCTTCTGTGAATATAAAATAGTGAAGAGAGAAAATTCTGAGAATGTTTCGAAGAAAAGTACTTTACTAGAGAGATTTTAAACTTCTTCTGGGAGATACATAGTCACTTCTTTTCAGTTTTTACATAAATCACAATTAAATTTAACTGAGTTGATTCATAATGGGAATTAAAGGGCTGGTAACAAATTAGAGTACAGACACAAAGATAAACAGGACTACCTGCTGGATGGTGTCCAGGACAAAAAAGCTGAAGACATTTCATCTTACTTACTTCTCTTCATTCTAATAACAGAGTTATTTATCAGTGTGTGTGTGGTTTTTAGTTGTATCTCGAGATCTTGGAGTACCAATCTATTTTTGTTTTCCTTTTGCTCCAGTTGGAAGTGGTAGCTCCATTTCTCTATTCCCTAATGCTACATATAAATACAACACTCTAGATATAGCTCAATTCAATTTAGTTCATTGAAGATAATATTTTATTTGACATATACCAGATACAAAATGCTGTGCTATTACATACAAAAATAAAATAATAAAGAACCCCTTTTTATTAAGATCCTCTTCTCTAGTGGGAGGATAAAGGTAAGCATAGGAAACTGTATCAGACGATAAAATGACTGCACCACTTAAGGTAATCGTAAAAATAGTTACGGTTTATTGAACACCAAGCATTTTACATACTGTCTTAGTTTTTAGTGTTGCTCTAACAGAAATACCAAAAACGGGTGGCTTTATTAAATGGAAATTTAATTCTCTCACAAGTTTGGAAATCGGAAGTTCAATTTGTAGGCCCCTGCTGTATAGGAAGGTTTTCTTTGTTTAGTCTAGGGGAAAATCCTTGTCTCAACTTCTCTAGCATTCTTCCTGGTTGTTGTTGTTGTCAGGTGCCATGGAGTCGGAACTGACTCATAGCGACCCCATGCACAGCAGAACGAAACAATGTCCGATCCTGGGCCAACCTCACTACCGCTGCCACACTTGAGTCCATCAGTGATGCCACCTGGCCAATCCATCTAGTTAGGGGTCTTCCTCTTTTTCTCTGACCCTCCATCTTACCCAGCATGACATCCTTCTCCAGTGACTGTTTCCTCCGGACAATGTGTCCAAAGTATGAGAGACGAAACTTAGCCACCCTGGCCTCCAAGGAGCATTCTGGCTGCACTTCCTCCAAAACAGATCTATTGGTTCTTTTGGCAGTCCATGGTATTCCTTGGATATCTCCACATGACATCCATCTTTCTCCCATTCCTGGGTGATTACTTCTGAGTCATATCTCCTCTTTTATATCACACAAGTGACTAAGTTAAGACACACCCTACACTGATATGGTCTCATTAACATAAAAAATAAAAGTTAGTTCCCAAATGGAATTATAAAAGTTAGTTCCCAAATGGACATAAAGTTTAGGATTTACAACACATGTTTTGGGAGGATACATTCTAATCCACAACATATGTGTATTACTTTATCTTAATCCTCAAAATAAAACAATAAAATAAGAAAAATATAATTATCCTTGTTTTAAATAAGGTAACTGAGTCATGTAGAGTCATGTAGTCCACAACCACACACATATCAAATATCAGGGTCATAAAGAGAGTTCAATTTGATTTTGATCCAAACCCTGTTCTTGTTCTGTTATACTGTACAAAAAACTTTTAGAGCAGAAAATAAAATTGAGATATAAGATTAGGAAAATTTCTTGAATGAACTATTTGAAAGTCATTGAATTATATTTCAACACATAGAGACAGGAAGAGTAAAATTTATGAAGAGAAATCAAAATTTGCAAAAGGACATAAAGTAGGCAAATACAATGAAAAAATTTTACAGCAAAAATCAATACTCAAGTAAAATGAACAAATAAAACCATACCTACTCAAACTTACTCAAGAAGAAGTGTAAAGTCTAAAATAATCCACTGGCTATTAAATTAGTAGTGATAAACTTTACACAAAGAATATTCCAGCTGAAAAGACTTTCCTGTAAAATTCTATCAAACAAACCAAGAATAAATTATTCTAAGAAGCTATTTCAAAGAGAAAAATAACCTTAAGAACTAACTCTGACAAGAATAGTATGAGAAATCGTATATGAGCCAATCACTCTCTTGAACATAGAGTGAATTCTAAGCAAAATAGAAATCAATATGTTACCACACTGAATATTAAATGAGAAAAATTATAAGGTCATCTCAATGGAGCAGTAAAGGGATTTGATAAACTACAACATCTAATTATAATTTTTAAATTCACTTATTTTTGTGTTGTCAACTGCTATTAAGTCAGTTCTCACTCATAGCTATCCTGTATAGGGTTTCTGAGAATTGGTGGGTGGGTCTAAACTGCTTACCTTGCAGTTAGCAATCCTGTGCTCATCCTACAAATGAAGGAGAAAAAGGAACTTAACTGACTTTCTAGAGGAATCTCAAAAAATATATAAATTTCATATGGAGAAACATTAAAAGCTTTCTCTTTGAGATTGGGAAGTAGATAAAAGTTCATTACATAGCATTTCTAGTTTATGTTTTCCTAGAGAGCTTAGCCAAAGGAGGGAGACAAGAAAAATAAATTTAAATAAAAATTACTGGGCAAGGACAAAAGTTTCATCATTGACAGGCAAATAATTTTATTGCATATGCAAATTTTTTTAACATAGAAAAAATTATTTAAATTTGTAGAGTTTCTAGATATCAAACAAAATCCATAAAAACAGATGTGCATTTCTATAAATCAAAACAAAAAAGAGTGAGAAAATTATTTTCAGTGGCATCAATGAGGTTAATTCTGTGCAGAAAAGGATGGTATAGTACAGGAAGGTACATACAGTATACATCTGTGATATACCAAAATTCTAGTTTTAAAGAATATATTTAGTTAAATTATATAGTAGACTTATCCATGCATGATAACTTCTTGTAAACTCTACTGTTCCTAAGACCTCTATATTCAATAAAGTGTTTGCTTATTTCCTCTTTCCATTCCTGATTCCAGAAGAGCATTTTGAGTGCAGTAGTATTCTCAAAGACTTTTTGAAAGAAACTTCTTCACTAGACGTTATGCAAATTAAATAGAATGACAAACAGAGGGCTTGGTTTAGGAATCTCCATTAGCAATTCGTAGACATTTGTCCTCTCTAAATCATCTATAGCTAGACTGAGATTAAATAAGAATAATGATTCTGATTATTCTTATAAATAAGAACAAATCAATTTCTGATTCTTAGCAACATCATAGGACAGGGTAGAATTACCTCATAAGGCTGTAATCTTTATGGAAGCTTACTACCACATTTTTCTCCCATAAAGTAGCTGGTGGGTGCGAACTGCCAACTTTTTGGTTAGCAGTTGAGCTTTAACAACTGTGCCACTAGTACTCATTTGTAAATATTTGCTATGGGCCAAGTTGTATTACTTAATTATTTACATATTTTTTTACCAGGTGTTTTCTGTGTGTTGTGTAATGGGAGAAAGTGCAAGCAAGAGTGCAAGAGTATAGAAATGGATAGGGACAAACAAACAGAGTACCTATTTGATTGTGGTATTGTATGAGCACTTCTAGAAAATACATGGAATGTTTATGGTTGACACATTTTGTTTTCTGCAACTATTATTTCCTCTGTTAGAATGGGTCATTTTATATTTAAATATTCTGGAGCTTTTCTTTTAACATTTCTCACATATTGTATGTGTGTGTGGGGGGGGGAGATACTCCACCTTAACATACATAAATGTTGTTTGTTGTTGTTAAGTGCCATCGAGTTGGTACTGACCCATAGTGACCCTGTATAGGGTTTCTGAGGAGCGGCTGGTGAGCCTGAACTGCCGACCTTGCGGTTCAAACCAACTTTGCAGTCCAGCACATTAACCCACAGCACCACGCCAGGACTATAAATATTGTAGAGAATCTTTATTAAGTCTTAAAAAAGAATAAGAATGAGACAAGAAAACACAGATCATCTGGGTGATGGAAATATCAGATGCTGTGATGAATTTTAAAAATTCTTCCTCCATGAGGTGACTTTATATAGGGCACAGAGAACAAAAGAATTCCTATCCACGATCATGACTGATGGCAGATAGGGAGGGGACTATTGCAAATAGGAAAACTTGGAGACTTTCTCTGAGGTTTGAGAGGTATGCCATCACAACCAGATGACACTTAAGGGGTGTGCCCAGGAAAGTTCTTACAAGGGCCAGCTTGGGGAAATGGCGTAAAATCCACTTTTAAATATACTCTGCTTTTAACTCTGGCAGTTCAGTTGTCTGAGATGCACGAAATACTCAAGAAAAATTGGCATCTGAACACTTAACTCTAGGCACAAGATGGAACTAAGCTCTAGATGGCTGGAGTCATTCACAAAAATCTTTCAGATTTTATGCTCTACAACATATATAAGCTATCGTTCAAAATTTGCTCTTTAAAATTCACTTAGGAAAAATTAAGAAAGAACTGAACTAGTATTTAGAAAATCTTTGGCCTCCCACTTCATGATAGTTATTGGCAAGTAGACATATTGGAAAAATTACTTGCTGTTTGCAACTTGTTTGATTGGACCCTGACTTTTTATTGTAATAATTTATTTTCATTATTGAAAATCAATACTATAAGTAAAGATTACTAGTTTTGTTGTTTTTCAGTTCTGACCCATAACTACCCTGTATAAGGTTTCCAAGGAACAGTTGATGAATTTGAACTATGGACCTTGTGGTTAAAACTCACATTGCAGTTCAGTGCTTATCCTACAGTGCCATACCAGGTAATCAGAGTTATTCCTGGTCAACTATTTACTAACTCTTTGATTGGATTACTAACAACCATCACCATCACAGGCTTACATCATTCCAGGAACCTATGAGGGCATTATATATCAAAGCCTTGAATCCTACAAGGTTGTTTTATGAATCATCCCCATTTTACATACAAAGAAACGTAGTCATGGAAATGCAAAATAATTTAATTACAATCATTTGGTTAGTATGTGGATAGGCCATGATGTTTTACATCCAGGAAATCTAGCCCTATCTTATACTCTTAAACGCTCTTACATAAATATTCCTCTTAAATACTGAAGTCTCCTATCTTTCCAAGGTTCAGCTTTCCCATTTATAAAGTTATTGTTGTTGTTGTTGTCAGGTGCCATCGAGTCGGAACCGACTCATAGCGACCCTATGCACAGCAGAACGAAACAATGTTCGATCCTGGGCCAACCTCACTACCGCTGCCACACCTGAGTCCATCAATGATGCCACCTGGCTGATCCATCTC
>NW_006408526.1:7370621-7372233 GCF_000296735.1 Chrysochloris asiatica
CTCAGCATACAGGTTGTATAAGTATGGTGAAAGAATACAACCCTGTCGCACACCTTTCTTAAGTTTAAACCTTTCAGTGTTCCCATTTTCTGTTTGAACAACTGCCTCTTGTTCCAGGTACAGATACCTCATAAGCACAATTAAGTGTTCTGGAATACTCATATTTCGCAATGTTGTCCATAGCTTGTCATGATCCATACAATCAAAGCCTTTGCGTAGTCAATAAAGCACAGGTAAACATCGTTCTGATATTCTTTACTTTCAGCCAAGATCCATTAGACATCAGCAATGATATCCCTTGTTCCATGGCCTCTTCTGAATCCAGCTTGAACCTCTGGAAGTTCTCTGTCAATGTATGCTTACTGCTGTTTCTGTATTACCTTTAGTAAAACTTTACTCACATGGGATATCAAAGAGATTGTCTGATGATTTCTGCATTTCCGTTGGGTCACCTCTCTTTGGAATGGGCACAGATACATATCTTTTCCAATCAGTTGGCCAGATGGTTGTCTTCCAAATTTCCTGGCAGAGGTAAGTGAGTGCCTCCTGTGCCACCTCACTTTCTTGAGAGATTTCAATTTTTATTCCATTAATTTCTGGTGTCTTGTTCTTTGCCAATTCCTTCAATGCACTTTGGACTTCTTCCTTCAGTATTATTGGCTCTGGATCATATGCTACCTCTTGAAATGGTTGAACATTCACCATTTCCTTTTGGTACAGTGACTCTGTATATTTCTTCCATCTTCTCTTTATGCTTTCTGCATCATTCAATAATTTGTCCAGAGAATCTTTCAATAATGAAAGTCGAGGCTTGAATTTTTTCTTCAGTTCCCCCAGCTTGAGAAATGCTGAGTGTGTTCCTCCTTTTTGTTTTTCTGATTCCAGATCTTTGCACATTTTGTTATAATATTTGGCTTTATCTTCTTGAGCTGATTTTTTTGAAGTTTTTTGTTCATCTCCTGTACCTCCTCATTTCTTCCAATTGCTTTAGCATCTCTACCCTGGAGAGCAAGTTTCAGTGTCACTTCTGACATCCATTTTGACCTTTTCCATCTATCTTGTCTTCTTAATGACTTTTTGCTTTCTTCATGTATGATGTTCTTGGTGTCATCCCACAACTCTTCTGGTCTTCAGTCTTTAGTGTTTAATATATCAAATCTGTTCTTCAGATGATCTCTAAATTCAGGTGGGATATATTCAAGGTCATATTTTGGCTCTAGTGGACTTGTTTTGATTTTCTTTAGCTTCAGTTTGAATTTGCATATGAGCAATTGACTGTCTGTTCCACAATCTGCCCTGGCCTTGTTTTGACTGATGATATGGAGCTTTACCATCGTCTCTTTCCGCAGATGTAGTCAATTTGATTTCTATGTTATTTCATCTGGTAAGGTCCATGTGTATAGCCGTCTCTTCTGCTGTCTAAAGAAGGTATTTGAAATGAACAAATCATTGATTTTGCAGAATTCTCTCATGCGTTCTCCAGCATCATTTCTATCACCAAGGTCATATTTTCCAATTACTGATCCTTCCTCTTTGCTCCCAACCTTTGCATTCCAATCACCAGTAATGATCAATACATCTTGATTGCATGTTTGATCAATTTCAGATTGAA
>NW_006408526.1:7372333-7374697 GCF_000296735.1 Chrysochloris asiatica
CATGTGGTTATCAGATTCAAAATGGCCAATACCAGTCCATTTTAACTCACTAATGCCTAAGATATCGATGTTTATGCGTTCAATTTCATTTTTGACCACTTCCAATTTTCCCAAATTCATACTTCGTACATTCCATGTTCCAATTTTCAATGTTGTTGTTGTTAGTTGTCATCAAGTCGATTTGTAAGGTAAGGTCAATATTAACTAACTCAGGGTTTCCCTGAGATTCTGATTTTGCATAATTTCATAAGCAGCATCCAACAGATCTTATTAAAGACAGCTGCCATGGTCAAGTAGGCCTGTGGTCATCCTTACCTGCCAGGAGGGAGTGAAACTTTAGATGTTATCTTAAAAATATAATCTTTAAAAAGATCAGAAAATCCTGATCGTTTCTTTTGACTTTAATTTATCATTTATATATCATTTCTATATGTTCTGCCAAGAGCCAATCATTAATCATTTTACACTGCAGAAATAATATCTTTATTTTTTTACCTACTGTTGGACTTCAGGCCCAGAAGGGAAAAGCCTTCTGAGTACATAGGTGCTGAGAGACAAATAATAATAATAATAATAATAAAACAACTTGAACTTATTCCAAGAAAGAATAGTTTATTACAAAAAAAGAGAATAAAGGAGATAGTTTACAGACAGGGGAATTTACCGACAAAGGGTGAAACACAGCTGTTTCCAATGGCTGCCTGCTGGCCAGTGAAGTTTTCCCACGTGAGGTGCTGGTTAGAATCTTTTTATATTATGGGGTAATCACAATGGCAGTTACACTTGAGTGCTGGTGTGGCGCAGTAGGATAAGCAGTTGGCAACAAGGTCAGTTTGAAACTCAAGGTCAGCATTCAAATTCACCAGCCACTCCCTGGAAACCCTATACAGGTGTCTCTAAGAGTTGTAGCATAGTGGTTACGAATCGGGCTGCTAACCTCAGGGTCGACAGTTAGAAACCACAAGCTGTTCCACGGGAGAAAGATGAGGCTTTCTGCTCCCGTAACTCTGTGCAGGGTCACTATGAGTCAGAACTGACTCCGAGGTACTTAACAAGAACAATGACAGTTAAAGGTGGTGTGCCAATGGTGGAAGGTAGGAGAGTCAAAGGAGCTAAGCTGTCTGTCCCTTCCTTGAGAACAAATGTGTTTCCCCAAGTATAGTGTGAGCTATGTCTGTGGGCTCCTTCATAGCATCTGTATACCTAAAGCAAGACAACAAGATAGCTGGAGGAGGGGCTGTCTGCTCCCACTTAGACAGCAAAAGCAGGGGAACAGGATAGGAGATATGGCTTGATGTGACCTTGGCATGGTCATTTTGGGAGTTTAGTTTGTGTCCCTACAACTCAAGTTACTTTATTATCCTATGTAATCCGCACTACATCAGGTCTAGCCTGGCCTATCAAATTGTTTCCTTACTGACCTTTCTGTATACAGCATTCCCCTTACACAGTATTCTTCATCCAGTAATCAGAAATGTTTTAAAATATAGCTTAAATCATGCCCGTTTACTTTTTGATACTTGCCAGTAGTTTCTCGCTCTATTTGAAATAAAGCAAAACTCCATAGCATGACATGTAATACGCTATACAAGCTAACTGATGCCTTCATTTTTCTTCTTGTCTCATCCTTCCCTTACCCGTGAACAGCCCAATCATTTTCTCCTTGTTCTAGGCATATATGAGGGTAAGTACAAAAGTATTGCTATTAGGGCTCCGGTTCATGCACAGGTTTATTTTAAAAACAATGTGCTTAAACATGCCTCTGGGGTCAGTGGATAGCTGAAGATAAGTTTTCTCACTAATACACTAGTTTTAATCTCATTATTGAGTCCTGGTGTGGCATTGTAGGATAAGCACTAGACCGCAATGTCAGTTTGAACTGAAATATCAGGGTCACTATGAGTCTGAACTGACCCAACAGCACTTAACAACAACAGTCTAGTTACAATGCCTCAAAAAAAAAAAAGGGCCAACCAAAACAGTGGTTTCTGATATCTACTGGCTTAATAAATTCAATTCAAAGAGCTCAGTTCGGAAGTTTATAGTGACTAATTTTTAGAATTCCAAAGGGCAAGCCTGATAGATTTTTCTCAAAGGATATAGGATGATCATAGGGCCTTATTGTGAAGAAGTTTTAAGAAAATCAAATTTTCATTGGTGAAAAAAATCCAGGAAAGTTATGCTGAGGGTTTATTTTTTCCATTATGACAATGAACCTGCTCATTCAAATATACCAAAGGTACGTCCCTTAAACAAATAACAAATAAGGGGGAATCTGATGCAGACTGTGCAGACCCGGTCAGGAGTTCAAGTCCCCGTGGGCCCAAGCGTTGCTGACTGTCCAAACCATAGGCTCTGAGGATC
>NW_006408526.1:7381452-7386885 GCF_000296735.1 Chrysochloris asiatica
ATGTATTTTGGTATTTTTTATGCTTTCTGAGTGCCTCCAGGTAGATGTGATCAGGAAATGGGCTTCCCTTTTCACTCTTCTTCCTGAGAAGTTTCAGGATACCACTGTTGGTCATTTTGATGTAACTTAGGATTTAATTTTCAGCCTATTTCCTCTTTTGTTTGCTTGTCCTGCTTAGCAATCCCCGTTCAGGCCTTTTTTCTAGTTGGAAACAGTTCAGGGCCGGCTGTAGCCGTTTGGTTTCACTTGGAAACTGTCTTTAAATTTCGAGGAGATCTATGCGCATGCATAGTAGAACCCTCCGAGGGTGGGGCTGGGGTGCCCACTAGCTCAGGCACCCCTATAGTCACCAGAATGGAGGTGCGCAGATAGCAATGGACCAACGAACAGATACCAAAAGAAAAGAATGTCCACACCTTTATCTCAGTGGTTCTGCCAGGCATCTGTGGCCGCTCTGGTCCTTCCCCCGTGTGGTCTCACACAAGATGGTGGCTCCTGGAGCAGCCGAGCGTCCAGGATTAGAAAGCAATAGATTTCTTGCTTCTACCACAAATTCCCCCAGCTGTGAGCCTTCCAACCTTCTAAGTATTCCTTTATATGTGGTTCAGAGTTCTGGGACCAGCCCCTGAGCCTGCTTGGTCGGGTATTCTGTGTTGTTGTTGGCGAAGCTCTTTACTGCACTTCCACCCGATCCGCCATCTTGTTTGTTCTCTCCATATAGTCTTAGATTTAGAAGGGTCCCATGCTTAGTTTTTGACATTTTTAATAATTTTTCAGAAGGACTGCTGTTACTTTATTATTATTATTATCATTATTTGCACTAAGCCTTGCAAATTATGCAGCAAATTTGCAGTAGAGTTCTTATTAGTTGAAGCCAAGTTATTTAATCTTTCTAACCTTTAGTTTTCACATTCACTAAAATCAATATCACGGTTATTGTAAGAATTAAAAGAGATAATGCTTTCAATATATTCAATGCAGCACATAACTCATTTTTCTCAGATTGAATGATTTGTACCTCCAATCTGGAATGATCCTTTCACTTAGAGGTCTTGCAATGCCTAATATGCATAAACAAACATCTCTTACATCATTCCCTGAAACCTAATCTACCTTTCTCTAGGAACTCTGCCATTCTTGCTGTCATTATTCCAATCCTCCAGGTGTGAAATCAGAACATTCTCTGAAAGACTGCGTTCTTGGTCACCAAAAACTGTAGAATCTGACTACCACATCACTTAGACAATCCCTGCCTACTGACTTAGATCCAGTTTCCCAGCTCACCTTTACTAAAATCATGGCTATATATCTTATACTATAACATCAATCTATCTAGAATAACGTTTTGTTTTGTTGTTTTCCAGCACACTAAGGTGCTACAAAAAGTGCATGGAAAAATTCCATTATCATTTAATTCCATTTTTTCCATGGACTTTGTGAAACCCTGAAAACTTTACAGATTTCCCAGCTTATTGACTTCCCATAGCTTATCATATAACTCTTTTTCTAACACAGAGAAAGAAAAAAGAGGAAGATAAATTTGTCTCATGTTTATTTGAAAGCAAATCAGAATTCCATTGTTGGTAGGAAAAACTTCTTCAGATTGCTGAAGTAAAAGTTTGAGTTGATTCATGGACAGAGACACCAGGTTTCCCCTATTGCTCTGTCAGCTCATTAATTTTTCAAACATGCTGCATTCTTTAAGGAAACATTAGTCAAAAAATTTAGCTGGGAAAAAAATTAGTAGATTATTTTTTCATTAACCACTGAAATACAGAGTCCTGGTCTGGGGCTGTAAGGTAAGTACTGGGCCAAAAGTTCAGGTGAACTACAACATCAGTGGTTCAAATTCACCAGCTGCTGTTTGGAAACCCTATACAGGGTTGTTATGAGTCAGAACCAACTTGACAGTACTTAACAACAACTGCAATAGTAGGAAAATTCATGTTCTCCTCAGCCATTCTATAGAAGGAAATACCCTTATAATTTTATTACATCATAATCCCTTCAGTGCCTTTTATAATACCAAGAGGGCAGAGGTTCTTTAAGATGAAAGGAACTTTATATATCATTCAGTCCAACTTCTTCATTTTACAGATAATAAACCTAATGATAAGAGAAGTAAAGCAAGTTGCCCAAATTCATGAACTTGCCTGTGCTAATTTTCAGTCAAATGTCTTTCCCAAATTGTGTCATACTGCCCTTGTATATTGAGAATTTGGTTGCTTTCCATGAGACTAAGAGGTTAGAATTAAATAGAACAGGTTTTGTTTTCTATTTTTGTTTTTTCCTGAATACTGAATGTCATGTGTATTTGTGTGTAATAGAAGAATGTTAGTGAAAATAAAAACCCCATACAAACACAGAACAAAAAGTTATTCCTGGCACCTGACTGAAAGGGAAATAAGTCATAAAATGCTTGATTGATAGGCAAAAGAATAATGTGATGAGATGCATCAAATTTTGGTACTACTGAGAACAATAGGAGGAGTTGTTGTTGTTAAGTGTCATCAAGTTGGTTCTGACCCATAGGTACCCTGTATAGGGTTTCTGAGGAGCGTCAGGTGAACCTTGCAGTTCAAACAGGCATGCAGTCTGGCGCATTAACCCACAGCACCACACCAGGACTCAATAAGAGGAGTAGAGTATAGGAATGAAAGATAATGTCTGGATTTAACATTCATTTTGGACTCATCTGTTGTTATTAAGTGCGGTTGAGTCGATTCTGACCCGTAGCGACCCTGTATAGAGGTTTCCAAGGAACAGCTGGTGAGCTTGAACCACTGATTTTGCAGTTCAAATGACTGCAGTCTGACGCATTAGCACACGACACCACACCAGGTCTCCTGGAATTCATTTAGAAGTCTTAAAATTAAAGGCTCTCCAGGAACAACAAATGTTGTGTTACTTAAAATTTTAGGAACTGAGAGATTCATGCATTGTCACATGCTGTTATTGAAAACAGCTACTTTTATTGCATCTAATGAAACAGAACACACATTCTATATAGGAAGCAAAATTGTATTCTCAGTTATTCTCATGGATTTTCCTCCAATGGCAGGGCAATAGGAATTGTGAGGAAAAAAAAAAATCCAAGGATTGAGTTAATTGAGTACTGTAAAGAAAAATTTAATTGGGGAAACAGAATTTCTAAGATTCTGTAAGACAATAAACTAGCTTGTAGTTAAGTTGTATGAGCTTATGTTGTTTTTTGTAATTATGGTCATGTTGCTTCTGACTCATAGCAACCATGTATAGGGTTTCCAAGGACTGGCTGATGAATTTGAACCACTTATATTTTTACTCAAACCGACCTTGTGGTCCAGTGCGTATACTAGTGTTACACCAGGATTCCAGTTAATAGTCTTTTTTTTTCTTCTTAACCATTTAATTATTCCATTCACATTAAAACAGCCATAGTTGAGTCTTGGATAATCCATTCAAAGATGATCACTTAGTCCAACTTGATGAAGCCTATATCCTTCAGCATACTGACGGATGCACTGGTGGCACATGTTGAGGCCGTACTTCCAGATAAGTCCTTGAGCAGATGCACCAGGAGTGGGAACCCTGGCTGAATTTTCACGGTGGTTCAAATACAACTGCTGGTGATCCATCTTGCTTTGAGGAATGCACCAAGGCAAAAGGCATGAGTTAATAGTCTCTTGTAAATGGACTACACATACTCTTTCTCATCCATTGGGGTTAATTTAAGTACAGAAAGACTACTGAAAGATTTTAATACTGTATCCAATTACTCAGGAAGATCTTGGCATATAGCGATATATAACCAAAGAAGCAATCCTTTGTGGCTCAAATGGACCCAGAGGCACATTGAAAATAAGGCCAGATGACTTGCTTCAAAAAAAACCATAGTCTTAAAAACCGTATGGAGCAGTTCTACTCTGAACACATTTGGGTCCATGACTTGGAATCCACTTGATGGCAACTAACAACAGCAACTAAAAACAAAGAGGTTTTGTGTCACCAAAATATAAAATTAATGCAATATTATTAATCTTCCTATATTCAAAGATAACATCAGTAATAGTTACTATTTGACATATGTTGTTGTTAATTGCTGTCGAGTCAGTTCCCACTAATAGCAACCCTGTCTAGGGTTTCTGACGAGCAGCTGGTGGTTTTGAATTGCTGACCTTGTGGTTCAAACCAAAATTGAGGTCTAGTGCATTATCCTGCAATGCTACACCAGTATTCCATTTGACATATATAGGTATAAATATCTGTCATTACCCCTGACTTGCAATCTCCTCACAAAATGAGAATAATATTAGGACTGCAAGGATATGATCTTTTAAGGGAGAGCTCTCCTAAGATTCTCATATTTTCAACACATTTTTTTGTTTTGTTTTGTTTATTTGACTGTGTTTTAGACTTACTCTGTTAAATAAGGGACATTTGCCATTGACTTGTCTCTACAATTGTCCTTGTTGGAATGTCATTCATTTGTATACCCTGTTTCTTAAATCTAGAAATTCTCTTTTGAATGTATCTGTTGCTGTGTAACAACCCATTCAAAAATTCAGTGGCTTAAAATGACAGTTATTTAGTATTGATCACAAGACTATCCATCGGTCAGGAGAGAATTATTTTGAGGGCATCCCTCATTTGTTTGAAGTCCACTGTTGGATGTGTCAGTGGTTTTGCTGATGTTGGCTGGACTCTTTTACAATCCTTATTACATTGGTAACATCTGTCTGGCACAACTGACTTGATTCAGCTCTGATTTATACATTCCATCACTCACTACTAGATTGTTGCTGTTGTTGTTAGGTGTCATCGAGTTGGCACTGACTCATAGCGACCCTATGCACAGCAGATGGAAACACTGCCTGATCCTGGGCAAGTACTGTTGCCACACTTGAGTCCATTGATACCGCCACTTGGCCAATCCCTCTCATTGGGGGTCTTCCTCTTTTTCACTGACCCTCCACCCTACAAAACATGATACCCTTCTTCAGAGACTGGTCCCTCCTGACAGTATGTCCGATGAAGTTTGACCATCCTGGCCTCCAAGGAGCACTCTGGCTGCACTTCTTCCAAAATGGATCTATTGTTTTTTTTGGCAGCCCATGGCACTTTCAATATTCTCCTCTAGCACTGTAACTCAAAAGCATCAATTCTTCTTCTGTCTTTCTTATTCACTGTCTAGCTTTTGCATGCATATGAGGTTATTGAAAATACCATGGCTTGAGTCAGGAGCACTTTAGTCCTCAAGCTGACATCTTTGCTCTTCAACACTTTAAAAAGGTCTTGTGCAGCAGATTTACCTAATGCAATACGTTGCTTGATTTCTTGACTGTTGCTTTCATGAGTGTTGGTAGTTGATTCAAGAAGGATGAAGTCCTTGACAACTTCAGTCTTTTCTCTGTTGATAAGAATGTTGTTCATTGGTCCAGTGGTGAGGATTTT
>NW_006408526.1:7386985-7391228 GCF_000296735.1 Chrysochloris asiatica
ATATATATATATACCAAAGGCTATGTATAAGAATTTCATTGGGAAATCTTACCCCATCTACCCTACAGCCATGATCTTGCACTCCAGACTTCTTTTTGTACCCCAAACTCAAAGAACATTTTAAAAAAGGACATTTTGAGGTCCTCAAAGATGACCAAACTGCCACCTTAATGTGGTATAAACTGAAGGGTGCAGAATTCTTCAGGAAAGCATTGAGAGATGGAGGCTATGTCTAGAAACAATAGCTTCACATTTTGATATTTCTGTTTAAGATTTCTATGATTTTGAGTCCCAGTGGGGCACTTATTAAAGCACCTGACTGCAAACCAAAAGGATGGTTGTTGTTGTAGGTTCATTCAAACCTATAAGTTGTTCCGATGGAGAAAGACGTGGTAGTAATTTGCTTCAGAAAGATTTCAGTCTTGGAAACTTTGGGGCAGTTCTACTCTGTCCTACAGGATATCTGAGTCAGAATCAAGTCAATGGCAGCAGGTTTGGGATTTTTGTTTGTTTGTTTGTTTCAGGGCAAAGAGTTTCCTGTTTTTTTGTCAGCCTGAAACCCTCTTTCCCCAGAGATTCTCATTGGCAATATTGTCTGGTCTGGATATCCAGGTCATTTCTATTCTCCAAAGCCTCTGTAGTTAATTCCCCATTCCAACCACCCTAGCTCACATCACCACATCTTGTATCCTTTATGGTGGTGGTAGTGGTGTGCCACTGAGTCAGTTCGGACTCTTAGTGACCATGTATAGGATTTCTGAGGCTATAAATCTGTACAGGAGCAAGAAAGCCTCATCTTTTTCCCACCAAGTGGTTAGTAGATTCAAACTGCTGACCTTGTGATTAGCAACCCTACTCATAATTCCATCCACCAAGTTAGTTACCAGTGCTCCTTTGTGTTTGTTCATCATTTACAAATTCAGAAATGTTTTTATTTTTTCTCCATGAATAAGAATCTTCGTGATGGTTTTATTTTGTAACACTCACCCACTACCATGGAATTTACTCATTGTGACACTATAGGATGGAATAGAAATGCTTCTGAGGGTTTTCAAGACTAAATCTTTACAGGAACACATTTTCATCATCTCCTGAAAGTGGCTGGTGGACCTGCACTTAACCCACTGCTCTATCTAGGTTCCTTTCAATAACCCCAGAGCCCTGAAGTTGGAGCCCTGCATATGACTGAAGTTCAAAAATATTTTTGAATGGATTTATTAAACATATATACCCCAACACTCTGTTATATCTCCTTGCTTCAGCCTTCCAAATATACTGCATAGATGGTAATAGTTCAGGCTGTGTTCTTAGGAATATTATGAGGATTGGTAGAGACAGCATCATGAACCACTTTAAATTTGTTTGAAGAAAGGTGCTATAATAAAAGAATTTTGTTATGACTGTTCTCATATCACTCACACAAAGATCTGTGATGTCTCTGTTATATGTCAACACTAAAAGAACATGGGAATTGAATCAGAAAGCTGGATAAGTCCATTTTGTTAACTTTGTCTAAGAAAATTAACTGAAAGAAGTTTGGATTTTCAAGAGTGCATTTTCTCTGAGTTTAAAATCAGATGCGCTGGTCAACCCAGTTTTCTAGGACTATCACTAAATTAAGAAATTTTATTTGCAGTGAGGTGTGAGCATTCACATCTCTTCTTCATTTACCCGGTGAAACATCTGCAAAGCCTCAGTGGGTGGTTCAAATGCTAATATTCAGAAAGGCAGTCTTAGAAGCAAATGCCCAGCTGTATTTAAGGCCTGCATTTTCCTGGTGAATGTGTCTCCAGGGGTGTACCTTGCCAGTGCCCAGACTTTTAAGCACCATCCATATTAAGCACAAATCAGAACACATTTCACAAACCACTTAATGCTGTTTAAAACCCACAAGTAAATCATTTTAACGAAAACCTTTGATACAGTTTTGCTCTTCAAACTGTCCCTATCTGGTTTTAAGCACTATTATAAAATTGTTTTAAAAATTTAGAGGGTGGCACACCACATTAGAGCTGTTATGTCTGTGTAAATCATGTGTGTAGAGTAGGACTGTGTTCTTCCCCCATACTGGGATTAACACTTAAAATTTTATGTGATGGTCCTCTGTGTGTATGTGTGTATTATTGAGTGTGGGAGGCAGAGATTTGCAGGCATGCACCTATAAGCCTGACTTTAGGGCAGTGATTTCCAGTTCCCTTTCTCTTGAAGTTGTTTTACTTAAAGTTAGAATGAAACTGTAATACTATGTGTTCTTTAATATACATACTATAAATGGCTTTCTTTCTGGGTTTCTCAGGAGTCCCACTCACCCTTGTTTCTTCCACTATACAGAGTTCTCAGGTTACACAGTGTTATGCCCAATATCTGAATCTCTTTTTTCCTTTTATTGATCAGTTTTGATGTATGTGAACCTCTTTAATCGTGATATGTACTAGCTGCCTCCTTCTCTTCCTATGGCCAACTCTGAGCCAAATAGGTTTTGTAGCAATTTTGCCACAATAGTTAAGCACTCAACTGCTAATCAAAAGGTTGGTGGTTCAAAGCCAGGTAGGGACCTCAAAGGAGAAAGACCTTGTGATCTGCTATTATAAAGATCACACACACACACACACACAAAATTCTAGGAGCAGTTATGCTCTCTAAATGGGGTGACCATGAGTGCTTCATAAACAACAGTTTATCTAAAACTCGTGGATTTACAGGACAATGGTAAAGGTGCTTTTCTTCCCTTTAGTTAGCCCTCACCCACCACACCTAACCACTACAGCTCTGATTTCTAGAACTTTCCAGACTCAGCATAAGAGATTGCTGATCACTCTCGAAAGGCCAGGTTTTAAAACACACATTTTTCTTTAGTTGATACATTTTATGAAAATTACAAAATAAAGCAAGTGTGGGGTTTCTAATTCTTTGTAGACATTCTACCTAAATTCAGAGGTGCATAATCATTGCATAGTTTTTACCAATATGACTCAAACATGAAGATCATTCTTGGTTATTGTTAGAAATATAGACACACAGTCTCCTTAAAATTCTGATGCAGCAGGTCCTGTGATCTAGAATTTTCATTAGTGTCCAGGTGATTCTCATGAGCAGGCAGGTTTAGAAAACAAAGCTGTTCACGGTTAGCATTTTCTCCCTCAAATAAGGTGAACTGAACAAAGTTTCACCCTTCTGGCTTGTATCTATTAACTGCTATTAGGCAGTTTATTAAAATCTTCTGCCATGTCCTTTGTTGGCAGGAAGACATACTTTGCTTTTCTCAAATAATGGGTGTTAATGCATAGTTGCATCTGGCAACAAGAGAGTCAGGGATATCTCAAGGTAAAGAAAAAAAAAAAAAAAAGCAAAAATAGAGAAATCAGGTCTCCAGAGACCTAACTATAATGTTGTCCTGGGTCCAGCAATCCTGAAACCTTGTCAGCTATAATTCACAGATCTAACTCCCATACTTTCCTATCTTGAAGCAAACATTGCTCCTTTATCTCTGCTTCTCCTTGCATGTCTTCTTGCTTCTCCTCCCACCAACTAGATCACTCCTCACACACAGCCCACCTAGCAGTTCAAGTTCACCAGATGCTCCTTGGAAACCCTACACAGGGTTGCTATGAATTACAACCGACTCGACGGCACTTAACAGCAACAACTATAGTGAGCACATTACCGTAATCCAATCTATCTCACCTTTTCACATCTGCTGCATACATGATCATGTAACTTAAAGTGGCATTTTCAAGTATCTGTTAGTATGCTCATTAACCTTAATTTTTAAAGATTCAAACTATTTGTAAGCATTTTAAAACTTTACTTTTATGAAGTATTGAAATCATAAAATTGGTCTTCTACTCTGGTATATTTTGGAGGAAGGAATGGTGATGTGGCGTTCCGGATTCTGATGCATGCCTTTGGGATCTAAACAACTGGGTCTTATTTCTGATGGCCTTTCAAATGTTTGAGAGGAAACATTATAGAATTTATAGAAAATTCATAATCCAGATTTACTATTGGTAGTGTCACTGTAGGGTAAATTCTAGACTGCTAACCACTAGGTCAGTATTTCAAGCCCACTAGCCCCTCCTCTGAAACCTTATACAGGAACCAGTGTGACAGCACTTAAGAACAGACAGGTCTGACTTACTGAGTGTGTGACCCATATAGGTCCATATGTTGTTGTTGTTGTTAAGTGCCATCGAGTTGGTTCCAACCCATAGCGACCCTGTACAGGGTTTCCGAGGGTGTAAAT